>NC_056742.1:182185390-182407890 GCF_019279795.1 Protopterus annectens | reverse complement strand
ACTAGCAGTGATGCAGAATAACTCCAGTGATGGTTCGGCTGAAAAATCTGAGAACTATACTCAGCTTAATAATACTGACCTCTTACTTCAGTATTCATAGGAAAATGTTATACCATAACATACCTGACTATATAACTTTAAGTAGAGTCACTAAATTGTATTGCATCCCTTTTCAAACATTTAATAATACTCACTTCCCAAATTGAACAGTGATGCAGTGTACCTGACAGTCCTGGAGTAAATTTGTAGTAACTTATTCCATAAGCTGAGAATATGTTGTGTTAAGAACTTCTCTCTCCAATGAGTCTTTTTTATTTGTTAAAGGTTTAGATGCATGATTTGCTGATCCTCTGATTTTGCAAAGGAATAGTAAGGCAAATAGGACTGGATCTTTTTACAGCTTGAAACGTAAGTCATGGATCACCTTGGAAAAGCTTGTTGGCTACTGAGTATGACAGTTGTGCTAAACTGTTGAGATGAGGATTTAAGGCCCTGAATTTTCTTGGAAATCTATCTTCGGACCCTTTTAGCTAGTTATACATACCAAAGATACATTGTATTCAATAATGGGTTTGATAAGAGAAGAATCCAATGGTAGGATGATTTCTTTGGATCCTGAACTGTGCAGATAGAAAGAATTCTTGGCTGTTGTGGAAACATGATTTACCAGAAAGTAAAGTACTTGGTGGCTACCCTAGAAAAGCTGCCTATAACCTCTGGTTGGGGTCATTAACCACACAATGTGCTAGTTACTTCATAAGCCAATGAAGTGTTAGGCAGGTAAGATTCAGTGGATTAAGACAGACTACATCATACAGTCGGAAACTGTTTTTTGGGTCATGACATATCACCTCTCTGGTGGCTGAGGAACTAGTCATTGTCTGAGTGGTTAAAAAGTATTAACTAGAGTTTGGCTGTCTTATTTGTGCACTTAGCATTCCTTATGCAACTGGATTTGAGAGGTGGAAGTCAATCTCCTACTCCAGAAAATGCCTTCACACGTGGCTCTAGGCAAGTGTGGGCATATGTGCTTTTAAAGTTCGTACCTAGTAAATGAAAGGGTCACCTCAATGTGACCACTACTACAGACATGGTCACCTCTTTGTAACCAGTAGATGCAGGAAGAAAACCATGTGTTTTGTGCATGTACACTCAACATCCATTTGGAGTTTTCATCCTTTTTAGATGCGGTTGGTGGCTGCGCTAAATAGATGTAGCATTTATGGATTCTTAAGGTCTACTCGGAGACATCAGCACTCATTCTGGAAACGATGGAAATACCTTGAGAGGCATGATACTGACAATTGTTTTTTTCAGATCTGAGACCAACTGGTGAATTGTTTTTTGACTCTTGTGCTAGTCATGGAATGTCTATAATAAACACCTTGTATGAACCCAAGGATGCTAAAAACTACACATGACACCAGACCACCTTAGGCCAAACATTTGTTAGTAACTTTGTAGCTGTATTATAAGATCTGAGACTATAACCTCTGGACTGCAAGCTCAAGAGAGGTTGCGAGCTACCAGCAGGCCACCATTTTGTTATAAGCTGACTCTGACATCCAGCACAGTAGGTGGACAAGCATGAGAGGCCTAAATGTAGTAAATGTGTCTGTATTATTGCAGTTTGCATTGTAGATGTAAAATGCTGACACAATGTTGATAGACTACAGTTGCAAAAATGATATTTGTAACTGTTTAATTGTGGGAATTTTGTATTAATATTTCATTAATTTCAATGTCAGTTATACAAAATGTGCTTGCATGATGGCTTCATAATGGGAAACGCACATTTTCCTTTGACTGCTATGTTAAGGCTGACACATTTATGGCATGAACTGAGATTTTTTTTCCCCAGAATGGCATTGCTGTAAAGATGCCTAAGAGTGGCAGTTAAGTGGCTGCATTCGTCTAATCATATGCAGTAAAAACAGATATAACTGTTTTCAACATTTAACACAGCTTTTATGTGCATCTAGCAGTGCTTTGACAGCACAAACTTTGTACAAATTATTTTGAGTAATCTTCTTTTCACTTGTGACACTCAGCTTTCACAAGGATTAGGTAATATTCCAAAATAAGTGTACATAATTTTAAAGGTACAAAAATGTATTTGTCACAATTTGTGCTTTGTATGTGTGTGGGGTGGAGGGCTACAGACTATACAGGCAGATGGCTATTCTCCTTTCACCCCTTTCTGTTTAATATTATAACCCATTAGGTTTCCATTATTTACAGAAAACAATTTTTTCACAAATACATATATATAAATGTGCGTGCATGTGTGTATTATTAAACAATTGTTTCTCTCTGCTTTTCATAAAATTTGATTAAAAGCACAGTTTTTAACATATGCCTGATATCAACATTTTTGTCTGCTAAATGCCAAAACTGCCTTGTCTCTCATATGTGCAAAATAACTACTACAACTGATAACAGTAGCAGATCTAAATTTGTACAACTTACCAACAAAAAAACTTGTTTCAGGCTCAGAATATGCTGCTGAGACTAAAATTGTTTTTTGGTTTTGTGTTATTTGTGTTTTAGAAGCCAGTTAATATTAGCATGTATATGTTTTTTTTTCTGTAAAGTTGCTAATTTTCAAATAATTAAAATAATTTAGTATTTAGCAAGCAGTCTGGAGATTGACAGTGTTTTAGTATGAGGTAGTTACAGTGACTTTATGAAGTGCAGGTTATTTGCATGATCATCATACCATTCCTCCTAGGTTACATAAGGAACTCACTATTCAGCCCAGGTAAATAATTCATAATTTGTCTCAGGTAAACAACTCCCATATCAGTTCCACATTACAAGCCACAAGAGACCATCTTTCTGTTGCGTTACCCAGAGCCTCTTCTGCAGGCCAGGTACTCTGGAACCAGTAACACTCTCAACAGGCCCCAGGCTGTCTCTCTCTCTCTCTCTCTCTCTCTCTCTCTCTCCCCAGTACTTCCTCTCTGCCAGACAGGCCAATTAGTCTCTCTCTCTTCAGTTGTCCCTTTTGTAAGAAGGAGCATGTGACCTCCTCCACTCAGACGAGGTGTGGATCCTCCTCCCAACATTTTCCAGAACTGCAGTTTCATGCAACCTACCCTTCCAAAAGGAAAAAAAAACTTTTATTTCAGTTCTACTTAATTATTCTAAGTTGCACTTGTAGTGACCTGTGTGGTAAAACTATTTGTATGTTTATGCTTTGTCTCCATGTTTTACCCAAAATGTTATTGTTTTAGTTTGTTCTGGGACCTTAGTCTTGTAGGATCATTTGCAGTTGTGGAAGAGCATGTTTACACAATACACTGCTCATGCTATCTCCCTAAGTAGAATGACTTTTAAAATACAGCTGTTTAAAATTTAAACCCTGTTTGGTGACTTAACCCAGGATTCATGAAGCTCAGCTCAAGGACAGTTTTAGCCTTGCACCGAGCATCCTCCTTAGAGATGGTGCAGCAGCACCATATGAATATTTATGAGGGCGCACTGCTGCACCCTCTATGTGCACAGGAAACATGTGCGAGTGCAGGCGCATGTTTAAGCATAGCACGGAGGCTTAAACATGCCCCCACAGTTGCACAACCTACAATGCCTACTATTAGAATCTGCCTCTAATAGTAAGCAATTAATTCAGTGTCCGTGGATACTGAAATGTATCCAAAATATACAAGAGTGTCCACGAACACTGAAATAAAATCAAAGAAGTAAACACACAAGCACATAGTGGAATGTTGAGCCCCTGTCCCTAGAACTATTACATTTAAATTCCCCGTGTCCCTATTCTACATTTGTATTTCACCATTATTGAAAGTGTAAGCGAGGGCAGCGTGTTTGCATGCCGCTGCCCTTTGCTTAGCGTAGCTTACACGTCAAAATCATCCAAATAGAAAAAAAATGCCAAATTAATGTTAACGTCAATAGTGTAGTAGTCAGAGCATCCGCTTAACAAACAAGCATTTACTGTTCGAGTCCCACTGCAGCGCATATCATTTTCCATGTGGAATGTGCATATGAACATAGTTTTACATCTTTTTGCTGTACAACCTACATAATAACATGTAAATGAGAACTGGAGTACTGCATTAAATGTTTAATTAATGTCAATTAATTAAAGTGGTAGTGTCATAATGAATAAGGCACTATTAATCAGGTTTAAGCACAAATAAGCAGTAGTAAACATATATAAGTACTAGTAAGCATGTTTAAGTGTGTTTGCGTGGGTGTAAGCAGTGCCTACACACATTAAGCATAGTAGAAACTAACTGAATTTAAGAAACTGTAATCGGAACTTAGCACTGCTTACCATCACGCAAACCCACACACACCCGCTCACAACTGCTTAAAAGTGCTTTAATCACTCTGTATCCAATGGCCCGTGTTTTGCCCAGCAACAAAATAAATGGCATCTGCAAAGCTCAAGCCCAGGACCTGCACACCACAGCTAGTGATTTACCACTAAGCCATGGCAGATATACATAAATCTAATGTTATCACAAACATTTCATCCAGCACAGTCATGCAACACCATAGGAAATGTATATAATTATGTAGATGTATGTGCATGTGCATGTACAGATATAATATATATATATATATATATATATATATATATATATATATATATATATATATATATATATATATATATATCTCATGTCATATTAAGCTGGGCAGGGGTCAGCAAAATCACTGCTTCCCAAACCACAGGCAGGATACTACCAGTGGGAGTAACACTGTCGATCTGCTAAGTCTACTTTACAAACAATTGCAGGGCAGTCCCTGGTGGGACTACCCAAGAATTGCAGGTTGATTGGACTTCCGATCATTACACTAGTCAGGGCAGGTATGTTCAAGGACCAAATGGTGGGAGAGCCTGATGATACATAGGTTGAGACAACATACGTGTAGGGTCCCTAATGCTGGGGAGAGGTCAATGTGTGGAGGTGTGTTATGGCTGTGATAGCAACTGGAGAATGGATGGTTTGTGTGTATGTTGAACTCGGGTGGGGTGGAGGAACCATGGGTATGAAATTATGGATCCGGGCATGTCAGGGTTGGATGGCCCGATTCTAATTGGACCGCCTCATGGAGGTCAGCGAGTTGGTTATAAATATATATGCATACACACATACATACATCTATATGTAGAAGTACATTCCCTGTACCACATGCATTACATTTGCAGACATAAATAACATGAAGGTGCCCCTACAGACCTCAACAGTAGATAGAATAATAGGTTGTGCATAACCATAAATGTACTAGGTTCATAGGTAGGTACTAGGCTATCTGCCCAAGGACATGTATAAGCCTATCCAAGGTGTGTCGGCTTACGCCGCCCCATTGATCAATTTATGAGCCTCTGTCAAGCAGAACTATTGAATTGATCCCAGTATGTCCCAATCTTTGCCCCCCCCCCAATTATATTTGGCTTTTGCTAGACTTCTTACATTAAGAGGTTGAGAGGTATGATTTTCGTGTATGTTTAGCTATGTTATTTGGCCTCTAAGACAGAAGTCATGACTGAATGGAGTCCTGACTCATTGGAACAGTCTGCATACTTGGTTAACAGATGTTGAATAAATAAACATTTATGTATAGTACATTACAGAAAAGACAGTGACCTTCTTCTCTGCACTGTGGCTTATATATCCTGACTCAGTAACATGCAAAATGCATGGCCTTTGTAACAGTGCAGGCCTTACTTAGACTGTCATGAAATGATTGTCATCTCTCTCTCTCTCTCTCTCTATATATATATATATATATATATATATATATATATATATATTTTTTTTTTTTTTGTTGTTGTTGTTTGTTTTGTTTTCTTATTTCTTTGCGAAGTTTTGCACAATTTTGCTGGGATATAAAATTCCAAGGCAAAATAAGTTGTTGTTTTGTTTCCATTGTATATTGCAGTACAAGTATAGTATTAGAGTTACGAGAAGATAGAGGGAAGGGACGAATCTGCAAATATTCAGAAGTGTGTATTTTGTTTGAAGTTAGTGCTGTTCTCAATAATAATAAAATGTGAGGACTTTTTCACTATGAAATAGTGGAATCATTCCTGTGATTTGCTGGCTACGTCAATGCCAGTCACTAAACCGGTCTTATTTGTAATATAATTTTGCCAAACTCATGCATTATTAGTTTTCATGTGTAACGTGTGCATTATCATATAGTCTTAGTTATACATTTATTGTGGTGTCTTCTTAACTGAAGTAACAAAGTAATGAAGTATAGGGTCTAATCTTGAAATAAAGACATGTGTGTCCCAGGTGGGACAACCCAAAAATTGGGAATAGTGTCCTATTGGTGACTCATTTCACCAATGTTTGTGGACTAAAACGTTGGGATGTCTGAGGATACGTGGAGTGAGCCAACCCACGTGATGGGTCCAGAGGAGTAGGGACTGGCCAATGTGTAGTGGTGTGCATACACTGTGTTTCCAACTGGAGAATGGATGACTGCTGTGTCAGTGAAGTGTTGGGGTGGGTGTTTGGGGAAGTAGCATCCATGGGTATATATGCAAATGAAGCAGCATAGCAATAATGTAGTGGTTAGAGTATCTGCCTAACAAACAGTCATTCCCAGTTCGAATCTCACTGCATCGCATACCATTTTCCATTGGAAATATGTATATGAACATATTTTGACATCCGTTTGCTATATAACCTGCATAATAACAATTAAATGTGTACTGGAGTGAAGTGTCAGTGGCATAATGAATAAGGCACTAGTAAGCAGGTATAAGCATAAATAAGCAGTAGTAAGCATGTGTATTTACTAGTTATCGTGTTTGCGCATCGGGAAGCAGTGCTAACAGCTGGTTACAGTTCCTCATACTCAGTTAGCTTCTAGATTACTTAACCTGTGTAGGCAGTGCTAACCCCCACACAAACAGGCTAAAACCCGCCTACTGCTGCTTAAAAGTGCTTACTCCCGCTTACCCCCGCGCGAACAGACGTAGATACGCTTATTGCAGGAAGGTGGTGGAAAGGGGCACAAAGAGTGAAAGACAGTAGGCAAGATAGCTAGGGATGTGCAGGAAGGATGTAGCGGAGGTCCACACCTACCCATTTTTTCTACAAATGTGCTAGTGCTCGGTGCCACCTGCATTGATAGCATGATACAGGTATTTCCTGGTGTCAGTGGCATCTGTCCATACAGGGCATTTGTATAAGGCATTGTATTTCCTTTGTGGATCAAATTTGATGGCACCACATATGTTGTAGGCATCCAGTGGGGAACATAGTGACAGTGCGTTGTCCGCCATCATGTGCCTATTGTACTGGTGGACAGGGTGTCATGCCCTTTGCAGCCCACTGCAATTACACCATGCTTACTATCTGTCAACAATAGGCAGGGTAGTAGGAATGTAGTGACAGTCTTCTAGGCAAGTGTGTTTCTGTATGAGACAGGGGTTCAGACTGTACTCCCGGTAATATTAGGGTTGCTTACTTTGTTCACCAGACCTTTTATCAGAGGTAGGGTTATGGCTTACCAACCCAGTCTCTTGGCTGATTGAAATCTGTAATCCTTGTCAGGTGGACATTGTGACATATAGTATGGCCACCATATAGTAAAAGTACAAAACCCACTCCTCAACAAGTCCAAGTGTTGGACACTCACAGCCACCTCCACACAGGCTATGACTGAGAAACACACACTTGCCATGTCTTGGAATAGAACTCCTACTTAACTAGTTCATCACACTACAGCAGTACACAGTTATAGCATGTGCTATAGAGATTTCCAGGCTACAAGGTTCCCAGACGTGTATTTCCAGGTAGGTGACATCAGCAGCCTAATCCTGAATACTTTGGCAAAGTTCGGTATATGAATTGTATGGAGTGTGACTACTCTAAAAAGCATTGTTCACTACTCAGGCAGACGAACACACACACAGTTGCCAGGTCTGGGATTAGAACACGTAACTAACTACTTTACCACACTATAGCAGTACGCAGTTACAGGACGCGCTATGGAGATTATTGGGTTACAGCATCCCCAGAGGTGTATGTCTTGGTGGGTGACATCAGCAGGATTGCCAAAGTAGGGCCAATGAATTGTAATGAGTGTGACTAGCCAAACATGCAGTGGTCCCCACACAGGCATAGGATCAGACACAAAAGCATCCCCAACCCCCATGTGTGGGACTAGAACCCCTACCAAGGTTCTATAGCACACTAGAGCATTACACCATTATAGCACGCACCACAGTGATTGCTGAAGTACTCATTTCTCCAGAGGTGTATTCCCCAGTGATTGACATCAGCAGGATTACCATTGTAGGCCATTTGAATTGTATTGAGTGAGACTAACCTAAATTGCCACAATTAGTCTGTATGCATTAACCGCTGTCCTGGCCAGACCAAAATAACCCACCTTTGCAGGTCATGAACCCAGGACCCTATACATCATATTCCCAGTAACTAACCACTAAGCCATCACAACAGTACATAAGACTGAGGTTTCACCACAGTAATCCCACCATAGGCTAATCAAAGTTAACATGTGAAAGGAATGTATATACAGTTGTCCATAAAAGACCTCTCCAAAGCCAACTTCATGCTACTCAAGGCAGAAGTGACAATGTTTGTGACACCCATGGAGACAGCAGCTGGCAGTACTACTGATGAATACTACACTAAGGTACCGTATAATCACATCCACCTGTGCATGATTCCTGACATCCCACATGGAACCACAATGCTCACCTCCCAAATAAGCAAGCCAGTCTGGTGGTCTCCTGCCATTAACAGAGTATATAACAGGAGGTAGACACTGTTGAAGCAATAAGGATACTCTAAGGATGCAAACAACTCCCTTACCAGCCATAATAAGACGATGAGATCCCTCATGGAATCCTCCAAAGCTGGTTATGTAACTAAAATCACCACAGATTCCATAGACAACCACACAGCATTCTATAGTTATGTCAGGAATCTAACTAGCAATGCTGAGAAGTGCTCTGAGCTACGACAGAATGTCATTACACAGACTGCTCCCATGGATTGTGCCAATATCCTGGCGGATTGGTTTAGTGCCACAGTCACCCCCTCTCACCCCCAAAAGGGCCCATGGCAATATGAACAGAGTTCCATTGGCCAGTAATCACTACCACACAGGCAGACACCACAATATCCACAGCTAGGAATACATCATCCATGGGACCAGATTGTCATGTGTAGTCATAACCTCGCATCAGGCCTGGTGCCCACTGAGTGGCGCACAGCTGCGGTTATTCCACTCCACAAGGGGGGATTCACCTTGGATCCCTGGAACTACTGTCATATCAGTCTGATGAGCCTGATCTGCATGGCCATGGAATGCATTATCAGGGAGGCTTGGAACACAGACATTGGCAAATCTCAAACACTGGACCCCACACAGATTGGGCTCATGGAGGGCCACTCTTGCCTCCTGAAACCAATGTCTGCTTTGACTCAGTCTGCATAGCTGTTGAAGAGGTAAGGCAGTGCACAACGCTTATGTGGACCTCACCAAGCCCTTCAATACCATACGCAAGTCTGCAAACAGAGATTAACATGCTAATCTGGTCATACATCCCTATGCCACTCGATGGTTTGCCACATGGCTTACTGACAGAACCCAAACTGTAGGTTTAACTGTCACTAAAGCCATCCCCAGACAAGTGACAGGTGGAGTACCTCAGGGTTCATTTCTGGGACCACTGTTGTTTGAAATCTACATCTCTGTAGTACAAGCCAACAGTACGGGACTCTGGCTAACAAAGGTAACAGATGACTGCAAAATGGGAGTCATTATGAGCCTGACTGTATTGCATGATATGTTACTGATACCAGCTTGACATCATACAGGTGGGATGGGGTATTGTCAACATATTGTGGCCTTGTTGTGTAAGGTCCTAGTTATGGGATCTGCAACAGTTGGTAGTGTATTGCAGGGCAGACATGTTTGGCTGTGGGGGGGGGATACCTATTCATGCATGATGTATGTTGTTTGTACCTGTCAACCCCATTCATGGTACATGTGG
Organism: Protopterus annectens; assembly: GCF_019279795.1. NCBI lineage: Eukaryota > Metazoa > Chordata > Ceratodontiformes > Protopteridae > Protopterus > Protopterus annectens. The sequence continues at coordinate 182,397,872 of NC_056742.1, read as the reverse complement.
ACATATATGTTTCTGCTATGTTCCCACCTTATCTACAGATGTATGTCCGATCTGCTCACACATATGTGGATATATATATATATATATATATATATATATATATATATATATATATATATATACATTTGTATCTGTGTAGACATTAATATATTCTCTCTCTCACACACACACACACACACACACACACACACACACACACATACATCTATATGTTGGAATACATTCTCTGTACTGTTGAATGACTGGGCTGGATGATATGTTTGTGAATACAGCAAGGTTATGTATATCTGAGGTGACTTAGAGGTAAATCACTTTGGCTATGGTGTGCATTGTCCTGCGTTCAAGCCTAGCAGAGGTTGTTTATTTTGTTGCTAGGCAGAACAAGGGCTGATGGATATATAGTGATTAAGGCACTGTAAAGCAGTTGTAAGCATGTTGTCAGGTATGGTATGTCCATTGAGAGTCACAAGTGAAGGCACCATAGATGGTGCAGGTGTCCATTGGGGAACATGGTGGAGGTGCACTGCGTGCATGTACATACATATTGGACAGATGGCCAGGGTGACATGCCCTTTGTAGCCCACTGCTATCACTGCATAGTTACTATCAGTGGCCATTATGCAGTGTACTACCACATATTGGCTGTTGCCTAGGCATATGTGTGCGTATGACGCATGGTTTGAGTGTGTGCTTTGGGTAATAGTGGGGTTGCTAACTGTGATTGGCTGGCCTTGCTGTCACATGTATGGGTATGGCTTTGCACCCCAGCCTCACAGCTAATGTGCATCTGTTATCCCTGTACGGTTGACATTGTGATATAGAGTACGGCCAACATACAAAATATGCAAAACCCCCTCCACATTGCCCACACTTTCAACTACCACTACAGAGGATACAAGTCACACACACACACCTGTTATCTTTGGTATTCAGACCCCTACCAAACTAGTTTATTACACTACAGCAGTACACACTCATAGTACTCGCCACAGACGTTACTGAAGTGCCTCTTCCCCAAAGGTGTATTTCACAATGAATGACATAAGCAGGATTACCAAAAAAGGGTATTTCAAGTGTTCTGTGAGTTGTACATTTCTTTTAAATGTGTTTACCCGCTGCTTACTGTCACAAAAACACATTTACACCCACCTTATTTTGGCCTAAACAAAGTTATTAACTACCCTTGCAGGTCTTGAACCCTGGGCCATGCACACCATAGTTACTGGACAGGGGTCCAGGAAAGTAAATAATGTGGGAAGAAATAGCCAGGGAATTGTTATGGCTGGCTGGCTAGGTAGCCCCCCTGGGCTGATAGCCTAGTACCAACCTATGAACCATTAAGCCATTTGAGTTTTAGACATGTTTCATGGTTTTTAGAATACACAGCTTACTACAGGTATTCCACAGTACTGAAAATGCATGGGACAGTCACATTGTGTACATGTGGACAGTACCTTTTAATATACTGTACTTTGTGAAACAACATAGACAAGTCTACATATGTACAACTGTTTTAAATACATACTAAACACACACACATATATATATATATATATATATATATATATATATATATATATATATATATATATATATATATATATGTGTGTGTGTGTGTGTGTGTATATACACATACACATTTATAGATATATATATATAAACATCTCTGAACACCCTTTGTGACACAGAAGGATTCTGAAGGAATTGAAGTGTACACAAAACACAGGCAACTCTTGTATCATAACATTTAAATTTTAATTAGTTCACCAGAGAAGGGATGGTTGTTGCGTATGTGGAGTTTGGGGTGGGGACTGATGGGTAAGGAAATACACCCCTGGGATTGTGGAGTTTGGGGAGGAATGATTGTTAAGGAAATACACCCTTGGGATCACATCTGTGTCACTGCTCGACAGTGGCACAGGAAAGTAACATACCCAACAGTAGTCATTCTTGACTGTCTATTCTTTTCTATTCCTACCTATGTAATATTCTGTAGACTCCACTCACCACAGATGACTACCCTGGTGTGCAGCATGTTAAAAGACATAACACATGTGTATGCCTGGCTATAGGGTAGTCACACAGACAAATACGCAAACACTTGCCAGTATTGTGCTTACAAGTCTTGCCTATGTAAAGATTACTAGTAGAGTGGTAAGCAGTTGGGGGATGTGGCACAGAACCCATACAATTACAGTTAATCTGATTCTGTGTGTGAGCTGGGTGACATCACAGGAATGATTACTTGGAGTGGGGAGGGGGAAAAGAGTATTTTAGCAGATGACAAGGATAAAGACCAGTGCAAAAGGTGTTTTTTCTTTGGAGAGTAGTAATGCCCACTATCATGACAGGATGCAGACACAAATGTACACACACACACACACACACACACACACACACACACACACACACACACACACACAGTTGCCAGTGGTGGGATCAGAACTCCTGCCTACCTACATATCACTATTACAGTACTACACAGTTACGAGATGCACCATAGAGATTACACATTTCCAGGCAGTCAAAATGCCCTTCTAAGATTGAGGACATCAACAGGGATACTGACAGTTAAGATGTAAATAGCTGTAAACCTGTGTATTTAATGTAGGAGTCCATTACAACCTGTATGCACAAACAAGACACATCATCTGCAGGTAAGACATAGGTAGGCCTGAGAGGTGTATTTGTAGCACAACACATCGTGTACTGAAGTATGTCCATCTGTGGAATGGATTACTACTATCACTATACAGGGTTACAGTGGGCATGCTCATACTCTTAGAATTACAGGACATGTTTGGATGCATTGACTCCAATTACACAAGGTGACAGTGGGCATGCTCATACACTTAGTAGCACAGGGCTGTTTGGGATGCACTCTGATTCTAACTACAGAAGGCCACAGTGGGCATGCTCACACACTGATACATACAGAACATGTTGTAATGGACTCCTATTGTAAACACACAGGTTTACAGCTATGTGCATCTTAACTGTCAGCATATATGCACATCATACAGGTTTACTAACAGATACTTGTATGTGGCCCATAAATTATATATCTGCGTATGTGCTGTGTTATACACATGCATACATGTACATGGAGTACTGCCATATATATATGTGAAGCATGCACAATCATGCATGTGTGGAAGAGACAGACAATTGGTTAACTGGGGCACACAGGTGGATGCAAAGTACAGCATGTGTCACACACATAGCTGCCCTGACAGGCATATATTGATATCAGGTTGTGAACAGTGGCATCATAGTTGGAACAGTGGCAAGTGCAAACATTATATGTGAGCCCCATTGCCTAATGGTACTGAGGTGCAGGTGTCAAGATGACCTCGCCCGCCTGTGTTAGTAGTTGCCATTATTAGCAGGACTGTTCCACTATGTATATCTCACATTGGTCATCTACACAAAGTCTGCTGCTGTCCATCACCTTAGATGTAGCATTTGATACCAAGCACAATACTGCCAGTCACAGTGATGTCATGGTATGAGTGGCAACTGCTTCACCAAAACAATGAGCCAATGTCCTATTGTAATGATGAGGTTGTCCAGTGTCTGTCATTCCGGGATGACATGAGTGAAAGATGACAAGCCTTTGTCACTTAGCACATGCAGCCATCATTCAAGGGAGTGTGGATAATATCTAGGTTGCATTTACCCATATAGTCCCATTCCAAGGCAAATGTCCTAAACACAGAAGTAACACCCTGACACCTACAAGACAATTGCATCGGATGCTTATGCTAACCAGTGCTAGATGTGTGGCTTTCATAATTCACTTGCTCAATGTAGAACCTACAATGGGGAATACTGACATCTGTGCAGTGAGGAACACCTAGCTTAAGACTCTGTAGTGCACAATAGCACTACTACCATATAACTCAGATCCAAACATGTGGGCCATACACCTGGTACAGACCTCTAGAGGTGGTGGTGTCCCCATATTCATAATGGCTACACACAAGTAAAGACCACTACTCCAACATAATTCATCACAGATGAGTCAGGTATGGGTGACAGTGGCAAAAGCTGCATTCTAGCTTGTATCCTCATATACATCACCCGCCCTGTCCTCAGACTACCATGACACATCCATAAATGGGGTATGAAATGTTATGGTACAACACCAAATTACCTTCAACTGGTTGACTGTAACTAGCCCTACATCAACTGTTCAATGTACCCATGTACCGACACAGTTGCATAATGTGTTATGCAATTCAATAATACCACTGTTTTTAACCAGGTCAGTTGTACACATACCAGGGTCCTTTGGATGTTGTCAGTAGTAACACAGTTGACTGTTGCTATACACCAGTAAACAACACTCTCATGGTCAGATATGACCTAGAAGTAGCTGCCCTGGATATGTACATCCCATACTCATACACCATACATGAAAATACCATAGCTATTGTAGTCCTTTGTACATACAGGTGGCTACATTCATTACACACATGCACATGGAAGATAGGTTCATGGCTGCTGAATGCTAACAGTACATAGGGTTTGATATCTATGTTGACAGAGGTAATAATCCCTCTCTACTGGTCACCCATGACACCTATCGTATCATACAACAATTCATATGCCATGTATGTAATTAGACATGTCCACCAAATGCAATGCCTACAAACATACCCAAATAACAGCACCGTAGGCCTTACATACATGACCTGTATTGACAGACTCAGGAAAATACAGCTATGCTCTGTATGTTCCTGAGTAGTTACAGGTGATATGTCCATGCTATGTACAGCCATGTGTGACCCAAAGCTCCTACATATACCCCATGTCAACATTTGCAAGCCATGCATGCTGTGTGCTGTCTGGACATGCACCTTATTAACACAATAGCCACAACATGCTGAGGCGAGATGTTTATAAGCCACAAACCTCACACATGCTTGAACAAGTGTAATGCTCAAACAGAGCACATTGCTGGCACTCTTTCAGCAACCATGAGGTATGTGTAGCAAATATGAGGTGTGTGCGGCAAATATGATGTGCTCACTGTTAACCATTACAGTGCCCTGGCTTCACAGTGGAACTGTCAACTAACAGTTTGTGGCATCATGACATGGAATATTGCTGTGTGTGTCACTTGCTGATATGTGCTGTTGGCATAAATGTCCACTTAGCTACTCAGTGAAGGTGGTTGTGTGTCCTACTGGTTCATGAATAGAACATCCAATATGGTGTACTGCTCAGCTAGCTTTCACACATGTTGTGGGGAAGGTGTGGAATGTATCCTCTTGACCTGATAGTCCACTTACTGATGGAGACTGCATATGTGTACATGCATTGATGTGTGTTTAAATTCCATGTGTGTGAAGTGTCTGATGTTTGAAGGTGACTGTTGTCTTAGTACATCATGCAGTTGCAATGCACCTTCAACATTGCCAAGTGTATAAGGTGATATGCTCAAAGTACAGTAAGCTGTACTTCAGGTATGGAAAGATGTTTGGACATAACTACCAAGTGGAGGGGCTACTTAGCAGATGAATGATAACTGAAGACAGCTCACAGGTGTGTTACAACCATTCCTACAATAACCTGTGTAACTGCTAAGCTTTGGTGTTGTTACTTGAAGGGAGAGACACACAAAGTAGAATGCAGTAAGGGTGACTGAAGGCAAACTTCTTGACACCTGCAACAGGAACTCCTCCTCTGTGCATATATTGTGCATATGTCAGCACAGTTGGCAAAGGTAAAAGTCACTAAACTTTGTAGTGCATGCGATAGTGCTGTAACTCTGTAATACCTATCATGAGATAGGTAGGTGTTTAATTCCCAGTACTGGAAAGTGTGGGTGCATGTGTGTGTGTACATATATGTCACGTATGGTGGGGAATACATCCTCAATGTCATTTACTCTCCTGTACACTGTTGTAGACATCTGTACAAAGTGAAGTGTAGAAAGCAAGACATAAGCAGGGGTTTGAATCTCACACATGCCAAGTGTCTGTGTGTAACTTAGGTATATATCTTTGTGAATGCCACAATGTGTGTGTGTGCATGTGTGTGTGTGTATGTGTGTGTGTGTGCATGTGTGTGTGTGTGCGTGTGTGTGTGTGTGTGTGTGTGTGTGTGTGTGTGTGTGTGTGTGTGTGTGTGTGTGTGGTTGTCCGATCCCTGGAGTGAGGCTATATTTTACCATACTCAAATGATAAAACCCTCTCCCCACATCCAATCACTGCAATCTAGTATCCTTGTTGATGTCAAAAATCTTAGAAGGCCATTCTAACTACCTGTAAACGTGTAAGCCCTGGGTTGGGGCTTTTTTACCATAGTCTACTGATATACCCCCCTCCCCACATACACTCACCGTAATCTAGTATCCCTGTGGATGTCCTCAATCCTAGAAGGCCATTCTGACTGCCTGGTAATGTGTACTCTCTGTGGCACATCTTGTAACTTTGTAGTACTATGATAATGATTTGTACATGGACAGGGGTTATAATCCCAACACTGGCAACTGGGTGTGAGTGTGTGTTTCTGTGTCTGTGAATCTGTTGGTGTGTATGTGTGTTTGCTTCCTGTCATGAGAGCGGGTATAACTGCATTCCAAAGAGAAACCGCCTTTCCATCTAGCCTTTACCCTTGACATCTGCTAAACCACTCTTTTATCTCCTCCATGCTCCAGGTAACTATACCTGTGATGTCACCCACTATGGATGTGAGGCTCTGGCTACAGTAGCTTACTACACAGTTATCATGCTCTTGGACCATTAGATCAGTAAACATGTTTGAAACTTGGGACATTATAACTGTAATGTGGAAGTTACAAAGTGCATGCAGGTATTGTCTTACAGACCTCTGAGTAGTCTAAAGTTATGTATGGGACACTAACTGAAAACACTGACATCCCCTTTGTAGTCTGTATGCACACGTTTGGCACATGCAATTACATCTGCAAGAGGAAGGAAGAACATCAAGATCAACATGCTGTTACTGGTGCTACACATGATACATACTATCAACAGTACAAAACACATTCTAAAACTGTAGTACATGGTATGTCTGCTGCCTGTCAACACTAATCAACAATGGTAATCTACAATTGTTTTCCTAGTATGTTCACCTTGTGCATCAGACCATATGACCATGTCCCTGCACCGATGGTATAGATGACAGGGATGTGGCACAGGCATCATGATATGCACAGGGTGATAATGTTTGCCAGAGGCCTAGGATGCACCATTGGATGACATCATGTGTGTGGGTTAAGGCCTTTTATCTCATTGGGTGTGTGTCGATGTTATTAGTGTGTGTGTTGAGGTGCCCTACATTTCTTTCTGGTGTGTGTGTGTGTGTGTATGCATACTGGTCTGGCATATGTCTGGCCTACACAGGGGGATTATTGACAACTGCAGACTGTACAGGGCATGTTGTACAGTTCATGGTGTTCGGCCATGGCCATGTGACATGTGCCTGCCATGGGTTGCACGGCAACTACCAGGTAGAGGTCCAGATTGGGTACTGTCTGATGACACATCTCCTTTGGAACTGTGTCCCTGTTGGAACCATCCAGGACCACATGCACATGGCCTGCTGTGTCCTGGTGTGGACAGCACAGCACCAGCTGCACTGCTGCTGCTACCGCTCCTATGTGAGCGGGCATGTGAAGTAGCATGTTCACGTATACCTTCAACAGTTGGTGTAGCTGGCCTATGTCCACATGCCCGACGCCTTACTCCCACCAGATGTTCTAGCACAGACATTCCACACTCGAGGATCAACATGCCACGGTCAAGGACTCCCACCATGTCACACAACCATTCATCCAAAACATCTGCAAGCTGATGGTGAGCATTTGCAATTGCCTGGATGTTGTCAGTTAAAGAATGGACAGCAGCCCTCTGAAGCCTAAGACCTTCTCTGTTGTGCCATACAAAAATGTGCCTGTGCCTCCATTACAGCCTGAAACATGCGTCTGGTGACACCAGCTGATGTGCTATGTCTTGCATGGGCATGTTGGCCAGAAGCCCCTCTACAAGCAGCCCTGGGCACATGCCTGTGAGGGACATCACCAGTCATTTGTCTGTGATCATGGTGTGCAGACACACCTTCCATAGTCTCCACACTTTCCTGTTCCATGCTACCACCTGCCACCTGTCCTTCCACTATGGCCACTGGTGATGAGGTATGTGTAGACATGACAACTGTGTGTGGTGATGAGGGCGATACAGGTGGAATGCCAACCAATGGCACAGATTCAGCCCCTGACAACCCTGCATGTGCCTCAATCATACTTTCATAATCAATGATAGTGTCTGTGGGGACACTAACATCAGGTGGACTGCAGGAGGCCGACACACCTACATCAACACCTGTGAGGGGCAGACTAGAACTGTACATTGCCAGTTATACATCACTGTGAGACAGGCACACAGGCAAACACACAGACAGACACAGAGAGAGACACAGACAGACATATGATATGGCACCCAACGGCATGCAACATGCATGTGATATGGCAGAAGGCATTCAGCTTAAACATTTATAGTGGTAGCAATCATACATATCTGAGTTGTACACAACAGCATGCATGTTTTATGGCAGAAGGCATGCAGCTTACACAATTTTAGTAGCAGTTAGCATACATCCTTGTATTGCACAATTTGTGTTAGTAGGTTATGCCCCAAGCCTGCAACACAATGCATGCACTATATACCGTTACACCACACTGCCATGTTTTGTGCACCATACCCCACATCGTAACAGACCACATCTGCCAGTGATGCTTTGTGTTGGCCATCGCCCCTATGTGTGAGGAGGACATGAGCAGACGGGTATGTTGAGTGAATACTATGTTTGCCAGACCCCTAGCTTGCATATCTCCCCATAAACATTGCATGTCTGTTCAACATTATTCTGCTTACCCCTGAGCTGAGTCTACAGACAATGTGCATGTGGCTGTACACACATGTTTGACATGGCTGTCCCTATTTTGCAATGGTGCCACAGACCAGCACAGGTTAACAGTACACCAGCCTGATGTGTGGCATATGTCCTTGCCAATCACATAGTATGACATGTCTTCTGCTGAAGTGATGAATGACATGCATACATGTTTAACAAAATGGTGTCCTTTCAAACATACAGTGAAGTACTGGTGTCCCAATGCAGAGGTGGGTTTTATTAGCATGGACCTTCAGCTGACACAATGTTGTCAGTCTGCCCTACAGATATACAGTGACATACTGCACACTTAGCTGATGTGCATAGCCATTGCAGGGCATCATGTGCCTTCACTATTGCTATACAGTGTGAGTTACAGACACAATTCAAAGCCATGACTGTGTTCAGATACAATACATATCTAATGTGCAATGTGACCCACGTCACTGAGGTATATATACACTAAACCCTAATGTGGAATGTGTGACACAGGTCACTGAAGGGTATACAGATGACACCCCTGCACATCTGCAATCATATTGTGGATGCCTGGCAACTATGCCCAGACATGGGTAACTTTGCAGTACGCCATGTACCACATGCCATCTGTGTACCTCACACACCTGAGGAGCAACCATGACAGTGATGTCTGACACCAGCAAGGTGAATGTACTGTATCTGTAGCCTGCTGTAGTTGTATGTGTATGTTGTGCAACACATGTATGTATTTGGATGCTGTATAGGTTAAAGCTTTCATGTTGTGACACACTCAAAATGTTCAAGACCTGCTTTGTGGTGCTTTGATGTCATGCCTACACAACGTGTGCACAGCCCTGTATGACGTTTAGTGTATCACATCTGCATTATAACCATTACACAAAGGCCATAGTTGTATTGTGTCGAGCCAATGTACAACAGGGTGTACACACATGTACATCCCTTCTACTGTCTGTGTTGCTTCATGTCTCTGGGCATCCTCTATGGTCATGTGTAAACATGTTTTGTCCAATGATTGTGATGGGCATCTATTTCATATGTCAGTGTTGTTCCATATGACATACACTAGTAGATGCCATTTGTTCCATTGAGGACGGGTTTATGCAGACAAAGGGTGGTCTGTTTTGGATGTGAGATATGTTTTGCAGGATAGTTAACCAGTGTTACAGTCAGCCCACAACATGTCATGGACATGTCAGATAGCAGATGACATTGTGTGACATTCATAGCAAGGGTATACTCCACAAGGGTGACTCCTGTTGGTCTGTCATAATCCAGTCCCAAAACATATAGAGTGTGTGCACACATATGCTTTCTGTATAGTACCGTTTGCATTCCCCACATGTGTGATGCTGATCTGTAGTACATGTCCCAACAGTGAACCACACTTCCACCATTGTATTTACAGCTGTCCACACATCTGTCAATGACTGTTTGTAAGGTTTAGTATAGGTGTTTCATATAGTCTTCAAATATTCCACATGGGTAAACACTGTGATGTATTATGTGTATGTGTGTTAAATGGCCACATGGCAGATAGCATGCATTTAATATTATCTGTGCGTTATCGAGCTTGATAAGTAATAAACTCACCAGCAACAGGCTGCTGCTGCTGCGAAATGCCAGAGGTACCTAAATAGGAGTATCAGAGCAGTAAGATCATTATCCACATCTGTGTGATAGCTACAGGATGCAGTGTGCATGTTGGCACATAAGCCAGTACAATAGACTATACTATGCAGTATGCACATCTGTGCATATATAGAGTAGCAAACTATAGTATGTGGCATGTGTGCATACATGCCTTGCATATGATGTTAAGTTAAATAGTGTACACTAACACATGTATCTATATTAAACATAGTTGTGTTATACGTGCAATAGTGGCTTACCTGCCAACTCCTGGCTCAGTAGTTACGAGACACCCACCTCCATAATACTAGCTGAAGCTTGTGGATGGAGTACTGCAGGTGTCTCCAGGTTGGCCAGGAGCTCCTCAGTGCATGTGAGTGGGGGCTGGGTGAGTGCCCCCCCACCTGTTGCAACTTGTTCCCTGGTGATTGCATTTGCATGCTGTTTTGCCCATCTAATTAAGTCAGTACAGTGTTGGCACACCTGCTGATAGGTGCGAACATGGCCGCCAACATCATTTACCCTCCTGCGAAGTTCCTCCCACTGGGCATCCCGGTGCTGTGCATCCTGTGGCACATGTCTGAAAGGTGTCTCATGGTTGTCAAGGAGGTATGGAATGAGGACCTCATCCTCCATGTGGCTGTATGGTGGCACCCTGGCATGCGGCATGCCTGGCAGTCATTATGACGGTGACAGGTCACAGTAACTCACAGAGAAGTACAAACGTACAGCTGCACATACATGTGTATCACATTTATTATAATTACACATATGGCTTTGCAAATCTGCATGACTAACACCACTAACATGTTTAACTCACACACATTTGACACTTACTGGTGATTTCATGTTGTCACCATATATGTGTGTGTCAAGTGATGACATTGCTCATACTCCATGTGGATGTTGTCTTGATGTGGACATGTCTGTTTGTCTGTACTGGTGTCTTTACCTATTAGCACATGCCTGGATGTGTTGACATGAATGCAAGAGACCTTAATGCTGTGTATATGTCACATATATAGTCATACACAGCCTTAAAGGGACATGGCCTGTTACCTGCAGACTTGCTCACAGCAAATTGTACATGTATGTGTTTTGCCATATACATCTACATGGCACTGTACAACAGTATAGCATCCTACCATGTATTACCTGTGTTGCACATGTGAAACACATGAGACAATGGCTAGCTGGATGGTATTTGCAGGGTTGGATATCAACTATAGCATGTATGGTCATAGTGAACTAGCAGGCTATATGCCCTGGGCCATGTATGAGCATAGGCTGAAAGGTTACCTTGCTGTAATCAACAGACATGTAACTTTCAGTGGACAGTTCAAGCAGTGCCACAGAACTGATCCACAGGTTTACTGATATATTTGTCATGCGGTCATCACACCATGTCTCAAAGAGGGGCAATGTGCAGCTTTGCTGGACAGGCATGCATAGTATGGCAGGAGTATGTAAAATGTATGGGACAGGGATCTGTCCGGCATGTTATGATCCTTGTTCTAGAAAGGTGGATGTCCATGAAGTATGTGTTTATTTGAAATCAGAATGTGTAAGTGTAGCATGTCCATCATCACTGGGTTGGACATGGCTTTATTCAGGGTAGGCATCATGCTACATAGTGGAGCTAGGGTTTTGGATGGCCAGTGTAGGCCATCTGAACATTGCCAATAACACTTAAAGGAAATATGTGATCTATTATGGGTCAGTTGTGTGTTGAGTATGGCTGAACAATGATCTCTATATTAATGGATGGCACCCTGTCATGAGTAGGGGTGCCACTTACGACTACCTGACTGGTGTGGTGAAGTGACTATCACAGGAAAGACTGCTGTCCAGCTGGATCCCATACACACACAGTTTCAATTATGTTGCCCGCTGCCAAGGTGGTAGTTCATGGGTGCAGGGTTTTTAACATAGGGGATGACAATGCAATACTTTGCAGTGAGATTGTGGCCATACGTCAGACACCACACATCTGACCCACAAAGGCCCTTCTGTTTGTTGCCCACAGCACTCATTGAGTCAACTATAGCTCCTAGTTCATAGTCATTTGCAAACTCCAATAGGCAGATGCCTTCTGTGTTAGTCTGTGTGGTATAGATTTAGATAACAAAGAGGGGGTGTACCAGGACTGAACCCTGTATTACTGTAGTTGGCACTGGTTTGCTGTGCATGTATTAGTCAGACACCTTCTGTAGTGTTGGTTCTGCCAGCGGTCCAGTTGCCAACCAGTCATGTGACATAGGCATATACACCTAGTTTACTGAGTCTAGCTGGAACCCAGTATGGGTGATTGTGTCCTAAGACCTGGCAAGGTCAAGATATGCTGTGTGAATCACCCTTACTGTCATGGGTACTGACTACATCAAATAAGTTGATCAAGCTTCATGGCCTTACAGACCAGACTCAGCAGGGTAGTAGTGCACCATTTCCCATTATCAGTAGTATCTCCCCCTTTGTGGGGTGTGATAACTGTTGCTGTGCACCAGTGTGTACACAGCCTGACATGCAGCTATGATTGAACATGATGTGTAGGTGGAGAGCAAATTGTTCTGACCTTTGTGTAAAACACACCCTGTGATGTTGACAGGTCCCATGAAAGCTGTATGTATGGCTTTAGAGAGTGCAGGTTGTACCTGCATAGTTATTATTACAGGGACTCTGTAGTGTACATGTATATATAAATATATGTACCTGTTGGGGGGGAGGTGAGAGTGGGTTTAAGTTATCAAAGACACTATCTGGATGAACAAGTGTTATTTCTGTAGGTGCAGTACTTCTCATGCCATAGTGCTGTGAAGCAGGGCAGGTGATGTTGTTGCCATTATGATTCATGACACAGCTATAGAATGCTCTGTGGTTAGCCTCATAATATGTGGCCAATTAGTTTCACAGTGGCTTTGTGTGGTCTTATATGGTGTATCTAAATCTTACTGAGGCTGACCAGGGATCACCTCCACTCATGTGTGTTCACTCTTGCAACAGTGTCTGCCTTCTGTGGTACAGTTTATGGCAGGGTACTACCAGTTTGCCTTCCTGTTTGTGTTTGGTTGGATCTTGGTTCTGTTTCAATAGCACAATCACTGCACTAATGTGAGTGCTTAAAGTGCATCTGTGTAGGATTCAGCATTTGCATATGCATTGTCCATCTGCATGGGTGCCATGACATTCACCACATATATCTTAAGAAGCATAACATTGGCTTTGGAGACTGGCTATGTGTAACATACTGTTAGCCCTGTTTGTGTGACTATGGTGATCCAGATCATTGTGGTGATGAAATCCAACATGTATTGAGCACAGGTGTTGGTACATGAGGAGTCTTGCCAGTTAATTGTGGGATAGTTGAGAGTAGCCATTATTATGGTTTTCTGTCTCAAACCTAATATTCCCCATTATAGCACAATATGACAGTTGGGAATTGAGAGGCATGGTGGGTGATCTGTAGTAAGGTGCAATTTGGATTCCACTTTGGCACAGAGGTAGTTGCCCAGCATAATGCATCCGAAGTTATGCAAGTGCAACTAGCCTGGGGGTATACATATCCTTCATGAATATGGACACACCTATGGCCTGTGTGTTCTAATAAAGAATAATAGCCAAGAGGTGAGGTATGTGTTATAACATGGTCATGCATGGATGCTGTCTGGAGCCTTGAACCATATCTCAGTCACTACACAGATATGTTATCCATGTTAAGGATTGACGTAAGTGAGTTCACATTGAGTTTACAAAATGTATCATTGAGTAGCTAGACACGCAGTTTATTGCTTGGCTGTCCCTGTTACAGCAGTGGAATCATCACTTGAACCTTGCATGATGAAGGCACTATAGGGAAAGCATGAGCCCTAGCCAGTATCCAGATTCCCAGGGGTGACAGGTGCAGGCCCTGTCTGGCAAAGCATCATGGTCTGTCAACCATGTTATCCTAGGCAGAGAGATACTTGATACCCTTTGGATTACACCAGTACATTAGACAATTGGGGAATACAACCCTTTTGCCCCTGTACTGCAGTATCATTCTGGGCAATGGCAGACTGCTACCCAGGCCTTGGGACATACCTGCATGGGCTACAAGACCTGACAGTTCCTACATGTGTGTTTCCATGCAGTCCAGGCTACTGCATCCCAGGTCCTGCACAACAACATTGAATATGCCAGAGCCATGTGTACAGTTCAGAAGGTGGTCTGAGTGTATGGGTATGTGGCTAATCATGGCAGACAGGCAACTGACAGTATGTTTGCCCTCGTATAGCTTGGTGTGTGACATAATGCTGGACTTTGCATTCAGATATGAGTACTGTTGGGCATATTTCTGGCCACGTGTTGTGCGGAGTGGCACAGTTTTGCAACCTATGTCATACAGTTTGTGTATTTTGTTGTCTGTCTATTCCAGCTTGGAAGGTCCCTTGCTTGGCCAGATACTTGGAAGCCTCTGTGAATGTGTGTGCTTTCTCGTGGTATGTGTGGGTGTCCTTACTGTGTAAGGGTATGTGTTGAGTGTGGTGATGAGATGCATTTGTTAACCTACATCGCATGACTGTCCAGTCATGGCTGTAGACTGGACTGCCTTCCAGCTTACCTCTGTAGCTGCATCCCAGACAATGTGTGGGATGTAGTGTTAGGTGGGTTTGGCCGTGTACATGGCATAGATATTACATTCCCCCTGGATGGCCACATACACAAAGCTGACATTACTAAACACCAGGAGCTGACTAGTGGATATGCCTGTATACATATTCAGTACTACAAGTACCAAGTACTATATTTAGTTTACTTATTGCTTATGAAGATTTTTTAGACAGTGATGCTTATATGAGTTATGGAAGTGAAAACACTGGCTATTACAGAAACATAGTATCTAACTTTAGCAGCAATCGTCATCTGAGGAGCACACCACATCCTGATAGCTGATTACAGATGATGCAAGTGTCAACAGGTCGGTATCATTTTCTGGGTATATATATACATATCCACAAGAACCATGAGGTCTGTTGGGCATGGACACCCACTCCCCAAACAGAGTCAAGTATCAATAGACTCTGCTGCCACTATCAAGATGATCAGGATATGATCAGATAGTGTAAGCCATCACATATAAAGCGGCTATTACACATGAGCAGCAGTCTTCTACATCCTGCACTCCTACTGCAGATGTTACACTGGAGTTAAAGATGATATGCAACTTGTTTCATTAGCAGTACTGTGCACAACCTTACATACAGCATTTGGAAGCAGCTGTTAAGTTGGCAATGAGAGGTTAGGCTACACAAACATGAAAGTTCAACCAGTGGGTCTCTACTCTTAATATCCACTCTATGTAGGTGTGCACATAGCCATTTGGCCCAGTCCTGTAACAGGGGTCACAACACATTTGCATAACATGTACACATGCACAGCTGTTATTGCTTGCAAACAATACTAGAGGGGTGGATATTACATGTCTTATGTGCATGTATAGTTACTTAGCTCTTCCAATTGTCTTTGCTATTATGCTGCTACATTGTCAGATGAATACAATTCATATGTATCCTGTTATTGAGTATTGTAATTGCCAGCAGACATAACTAATGTTTGCATAATATAACACAAATGCTATGCAAAATGGAATACAGATGAGACAGATCTACCTAGGATACTGTACATTACACAGTTATTGGCACATTATCCCACAATGAAAATCATATTTGCAAAGTACGCCCACCTTTGACATGTTCATCTCACTAATACACCCATACATATGGCTACTGTTACAGTATATCAACATATACTATCCCCTGTTATAGCACATATTGTTGGACCAGCCCAGACACTGACAGTGGCTGGAAATGAATTAATGAATTCCAAGCCCAAATATATCATCCCTTGTGGTGTATGAGGAGATTGCCTTGTGACCTACAGCACTACACACATAGAATACTACAGGCATAACTACTGCTCAGCAATACATTACTACAGGATAGCTATTTCCACTATATGCACTGGTTACACTGTAATTATTACAGAACAGTTACTGCATACACAGACATACTACAATTTATACATACCTTATTGGTAATTGGAGGTGGTATTTTATTTATTTCGGTCTTTGTTATATTTCTTTTGGGGGTATTTTCTAATGTTCTGCAGGTATATACAGATGGTTTAAATGTGTGACATGTCATCCTTTTATAGTTAGAGATCAGTACCATGTGCTATCCTGATCACCAATTGGTGTTCCAAAGTAGTTAATTACATGCACATCTGCTGTGTAGCTACTCCATTAGCCAATACCATGGCAACAGTGGAGTATAATTGAGTGTTCCAATTGGGCATTGTCCCTTTGCCTTACTTGTGAGGTAGACAGCCTGGAAGTATGGTCTAAAATCTATTGCAACAGCTGTATGGAGACAAACTCAACTATATTGTGTGGAATGTCTAGACGTTTTGGTCTATATGTGAGTACTGCTGTTATATTTCTGAACATTGCTACTTGTGCAGGGTTTGTCTGTACCTAATGCTTCTGCATATGTTTCAGTCTGGCCAGGCTGTTTGACCAGCTCAAGACTGTATGGCTATGCATATAATGTTAGGGGGTTTACAGTGTGCTCACCAGACATCTTTAGTTTGGTGTCAATGTGTATCATACTGTGCTGATAATCAGTAATTGGTAACACTTCCTGGTGTAATTACTTTTCAACCCTCTGAAACATGATTCGTTCATACAAACCCTGTAACATCAGCAGCTGTTCCATTGTATAACAGCAACTATTTCACACAGGGCCATGTTAGTGTGTCTCTGTCCGGGTATGTCAAGGTTTCAGCAGATGTCATACAGTGGGTGAATAATTGGTAATGGTATGACAGTATGTATTGTTGTAATTAGTTTGGGTGTGGGGGAGATGTTGGTGGGTGTACATAGCAGATGCAGGTGTGTAGACACTGCTTTTATACATATACTATATGTGTGTGGGGGTTCTTTCCCTGTATGAACACCTATTCCTTAGTGAACTAATACTATGGTAATTGCAGGCTGGTTCATTCAGGCCATGTTACATGCTTCCTGTATTGCATGCAGGTAATGTTAGTCCTTGAATCATTTTGGCCATACATCAGAATGTAATAAAGGTTTGGTAAATAAAAGATGTCTGTGTATTTCTGTCATGGATATTTACAGTCATTGTAGTTGTGTTGGTGACTAACCCTATTTGGCTCAGGTCCGTATGACATATTTGTAATAGTGTATTGGCATATACTCTTCATATGTTATGTTCATATTATTTGGGGAGGGCAGAATGTGTGATTGCTATGGTCCATATTATACTCAGATTTGAACAGTTCAGATGCTGCATACACACATGTATGTATGCGTGTGTGTGTGTGTGTGTGTGTGTGTGTGTGTGTGTATATATATATATATATATATATATATATATATATATATATATATATATATATATATATATATAAATATATAGATACACATCTTTATGTACAGATAATATATATTGCATACATTTATATGTCCACACAATCTTCCCTTTTGTATTTTAACCTGTCTGAAAACACAACTGGCATAGGTACATCTCAGGTAGCTTAGTGGTAGGTTACGCTGAGGATGGTGTACATGATTGTGGATTCTAATCCTGGAAGTGGCTATTTGTTTTACTTCTCAGAGCAGGCACTGATAGGGAAAGAGTGATTAATGCACATTTAAGCAGTTGTAAGCTAGTTTACTCGCGTTCTGTGTGGCGGTAAGCGAAGGTTATACTTGTGCAGCGCTTTTCCATTTAACTGTGTTTAAGCGCCGCTTACCGTCATGCAAACCCATGCAAACCCACTTAAAGCTACTTAAAAGTGCCTTAATCAACCTGCATCCAACTGCCCTTATGCTGGCCCTCATAAAAATAAACAGCCCTTGCAGGTCTTGAACCTGGGACAATGAACACCACAGTCACTGACTTTACCACTAAGGCATCTGAGATATATGTATACATTATGTTTTTTAGAATATACCTTTTACTACAAGCATTCATTACTACTAAAAACAAATGTGACAGTCAGTTTGAGTACATATGTATAATACATGTTAATGTTCATATGTTTGTAGAATTATGTGTTGCAATGTAACCTGACAGGGTGTATTAGGGATGGGCATGGTTCTGGTTTTGTGTCCTTTTTTTATTGTCTCCATACTCCATGATTACACCTCCAGTTCACTTATTGAACATCCAACCCATAATTAAGGATGCCTACATCTCCAGGTTAGTGGGGCAGCATAATACCTCTGAGATCATCCATGTGCAGCTAACATCAGCCAAAACTGCAGTGCAAGTTGTGGCCTGCTACAGATCACCCTCCATGACCCAGAACCCCCACTCCACCTTCCTGGAGACAGTGGAAAACATGACAGTCCTACCGAATACCCTGATATTGGATGATTTAAATTACCCTATCATTAACTGGGAAAAACTACTCGAGTACTTTATTCCAGGCCAGTGCTTCCTGGAATTTATCAACTCAAACACCCTGGATCAGATGGTAAACTCCCCAACCAGAGGTGGAAACATAGTAGACCTGGTAATCACCAACATGAGCGACAAGTGCAACACAGCAGAGGTAAACCCATCACTGGTTAGATCTGACCATGAACTATTCACTGTGGATATCCATACCCCACCATCTCCCCCACCCAAGGAAACCACAGTGAAAACCTTTCCTACAGCTAACTTCACACTATTTAAGACAGAGGTGGGAAGTTTCACAGCCCCACACTAAGGGAAACACTGCCCATGATACAGAAAGATTTACAAATGCACTCTGTGATCACCAAGGATGTATGGATTGTGCCATCCCTGGTAAACCAAGACTCACTCCTCCAAGACAAGGACACCAGTCTGGGGGACCCATGCAATAAACAGGCTATACACAGAAGGAGGATGGTAGTCCAGGCACAAAAGAAAATCCCAAGAAGGAAGGACATCCCTGACCAGTATTAGTAAGAAACAACAGTCCCTCATGTAATCATCCAAGGCTAACTTCAAAAGGGAAATAGCCAAGGATTAGGCAAATAACCACAAAGCCTTCTTTGGCTATGTCAAGAATCTAAGTGGTAACTCACAGATTTGCGCTGTGCTGGTGCACTATAGCACAGAATATACTGAACCTACTGATATCGCCAACAAGCTTGCAAATACATTCAGTGCATACTTCACCCACATATCACCCCCTAAAGGGCACACAATAATACAGGAAAAGTACAGTGTCCCAGAAATCACTGACACACAGGTGAAAATAGCCCTCTCAAAAGGCAAAACACAGCATCACTGGGGCCATATGGTGTCCCAGGCTGCGTCTTGCAAACACTATAAGTCAAACTAACCCCCCACCTAAATTAGTTTTTCAACCTCAGCCTCTCCACAGGCTACATGCCCATAGAATGGCACATAGCAATGGTTATTCCACTCCACATAGGAGGAGCAACAACTGACCCCATAAGCCTGACTAGCCTGGTCTGCAAGGCTATGGAGCGCATCATCATGGAACTTTCATTAACAAAGACATTGGTAATCTCCAAACAATTGACCCAACCCAGGTCTTCTTGGTTGAGGGCACATCATGCCTACTGAACCTGGTTGACGTCTTACAGACAGTCACCCAGGCGATAGATGAGGGGAGAGGTGGTTCACACATCCTACCTGGACCTCGCCAAGGCTTTCAACACCACCCTCCACTCTTGTATTATTGATAAACTTACCAGCCTGAACATAAAGCCCTACATCCCAAGATGGGTTGCCAACTGGCTTACAGACAGAATCCACATGGTAAGACTAGCGGCTTCCAGGTCCAACTCTTAACCAGTCACAACTGGTGTCCTACAGGGCTCAGTCCTGGGAACTCTACTGTTCGGCAAATACTTCTCAGAGGTACAGGCAAACACAGGTGGACTATGGCAGACCCAGTTTGCCAGTGATTGCAAACTGGGAGCCATAATTGACAGTCCAGCTGACACAGATATCCTTCAAAAGGGCTTCACAGAGGCTGACACAGGGTTTCAGAGTCATAGCCTCAGGCTAAATGCCACAAAATGCATAGTCATTCCATTTTGGAAAATGAAACACCCACAAATTACCACATAGGTGGCAGCCCTCTTAATACAGATGAGTTAATAAGAGATCTGAGGACTAAGGTAGATAGTAATATCTCCTTTGATAACTATATTGCCAAAGTAGTTAGGGCAATCTTCTATGTAGGCCATCTAATTACTAAAGGGTTCACATCTAGACATACTGAGGTTATAGTGCCCTGTTACTCATCACTCATCAGGACCATCATAGAGTATAATACCCCATTTTGGATGTACCTCAGAAGACACTTCCAACAGCTGGAAAGACCACAGGAGTACCTCACAATGAGGATTACTGGCCTCAAACATATGTCCTATGCAGCCAGACTGAATAAACTCCAGGTGTACTCAGTGGCATCTCGTTTACTCAGAGACGATCTCTGCTGGCCTGCAGAGCCATGTCCAACCCAGACTTAATGGATATGCTCCACCTAAGGAAATCTATGTCACAGTGAACCAAGCGCTCTAGTGAGCTAAACCTTGCCACAACAACAACTAGAACATGCTGGAGGGACAGATTCCTGTCACAGAGACTCCTCATGCTTTGGAACAACATCCCTAATTACATTATAAAGAGCCCCTTACTAACACTCTTCAAGAGGAACCTTGAAGAATGGATGGGGAAAGGTCGATGCACCCAAGGGATCCCATCAATGGCTCTGCTCGACAGAGGGACAGTTAATTAATCAACGGGGTGGCAAAAGCTGACACATTCTGGCTAGGCTTATGAATGCCCTCAGGCAGTTAGCCTGGTACCTACCTATGAACCTATACATACAGTAGCATTACATGCTGATAGCTTCATTTACTGTTCAGGTGTTGACTTACCTTGTGCTAATAGCAGTTGCGTGTGCAATAGTTGCGGGCTGCCTATGTTGGATGCACACAGTAGACTGCCTATACATGGCAATTTACAGGTAGTCTTGTGTGTGTGCCATCCATTTTTACTGTGTGTGCAGGTGGAGAATGGTGTCAGTACCTAGGTGCCTACACTGTCAGTATGTGTGCTATACGTTCCCTCCTTGCTAAGGCATGGGCATACTGGGCACACCTCCATCTGCCTACAGGGGCTGGCTCAGGGGGCTCATGGTGTGAGTCCATCTGTGCCTGTGGGGCCCTTGGCAAAGGTGGTGGGCTGTGAGGGCCTTCACCATTCTGTCCCTGCTGCAGCTGTTTCCACAGGATCATATTGTGTAGCATGGCACATACTATGAAGATGTGGGCACATGTGGCTAGAGAGTACTGCAAGGCTCCACCGGATATGTCCAAGCAATGGAACCATGATTTGAGCATCCCAGACACACACACTCTATGATGATTCTTGTTTGTGCGTGTGCCTCATTATGGCATTCTTGCATGGGTGTGTGTGCATTTCTGATGGGTGTCATCATCCACGGTTCCAGTGCATAGCCAGCATCCCCCACAAGATGGCCATATGGGATGTCCCCACTGGCAAATGCCTGATACAGCTGTGAGGCATGCCAGACGTGGAAGTCGTGATAGCTTCCAGGGCTGCCAGCACACACATCCATGATAATGCCCTGGGAATTGCACACAACCTGGCAGTTGATGGAGGGGTATCCCTTGCAGTTTATGTAGCACCTACCTGCTCACTGGGTGGTGACTTGATGTGTATTTGTGTGCAGTCTATTGCACCAAGTACCTCTGGGTATTCTGCCACACGGTGGAAGAGACGCATATTGCTGGCCAACTCCTCCTGCATTTGGGGAGAAGTATATGTGCTCACTGGCATGTGGTAATATGGCATCCAGGAACTGGTGGAGTACCCTGGATGCTGATGCCTGTGAGATCCCCATGATATCTCCAGTTGGCCTTAGAAAGGTACCTGTGGCTAGTATTCTCAAGCTTACACATACCTTCGTATCCACTGGGATGGATTCCCCTCTGCTTGTTCTGGCTCTGAGGCGTGGCCAGCACAGCTCCACAAGTTGCTGTAGGGTGTCCCTGTCCACCCTGTAAAGCTCTACTATCTCCAGATCATGTAGCCCCTGGTAGGTTAACCTGGGTCTGAACACTCTTCTCCTCCTCTGGTGCCTGCGGTGGTTGTCAGCATCATCCTCCTCACCACCTTCAGTCTCCATCACATGCTGGTGGATCAAAGCAACGGCAGCTTCTAACATGTACATATTAAAAGTTCCCTGTCTGTATACACCAGGGAAATACACAAGTGTGTGTGAGGTGCTTTCACACTTTATACTATTGTGCTATGTATGTTACTGATGTCATTGGGTGTGTTCGAGCAATTCCAGCTGCAGGGTATCTTAATTATGGATTTTACAGTGAATACTGCAAGTATGGGGCCTTTAGTATGGAGTTATGCTTGCCTGCCTTGATTAATCTGTTGCCCTTTAATTCACTTTTATACCAGGATCCCCTGCCATTATCGGCATGCCTTCACCTGCCGTCCTTTTGTTTTGTACTTTCCCTACCCAGTCATGTGTTGCAAAACGTGTCTTGTAGCTGATATAATGCAAATCTGCTTTGTTCTGCTGTGACACTTTACTGTTTTCTTTGCAGTACAGCTCCTCCCCTTTCCTGTTCTGCAGGTAGCTGCTTGCAGCCTTGTTAGCTGTTGTCAATGGCCCACTGTAGGTTGCTAGGTGTTAATTAGTCATTTGTACTCCAATTTCCCTGCTCAGCATTTCCTTAATCGTTTTCTATATCCTTCCTGTTTCAGCTCCAGTGCGCGCCGTGCAAACCCGTTTACAGGTTTTAAATGCATTTTAATCTCCATTTACATGCATACTCAGTTACCTTGCGTGCTCTCAGCTAAGCAAAGCTATAGCCAGTTTGACACACCACTTTCCTGCAGCTTTGCTTAGCAAGTGTGTGTGAGGTGCTTTCACACTTTATACTATTGTGTGTGCTGGCAGCCCTGGAAGCTATCACGACTCCCACATCTGGCATGCCTCACAGTTGTATCAGGTATTTGGCAGGGGGGACATCCCATATGGCCACCTGGTGGGGGATGCTGGCTATGCACTGGAACCGTGGATGATGACTCCCATCAGAAATGCACACACACCATGCAAGAATGTCATAATGAGGCACACACACAAACCAGAATCATCATAGAGCATGTTTTTGGGATGCTTAAATCATGTCTATTGCTTGGACATATCTGGTGGAGCCTTGCAGTACTCTCCAGGCACATGTGCTCACATCTTCATAGTATGTGCCATGCTACACAATATGATCCTGCGGAAACAGCTGCAGCAGGGACAGAATGATGAAGGCCCTCACAGCCCACCACCATTGCCAAGGGCCCCACATGCACAGATGTACTCAGACCACAAACACCCTGAGCCAGCCCCAGTAGGCAGAGGCATGACCAGTATACCCATGCCTTGGCAATGAGGGAACATATAGCACACACACTGACAGTATAGGCACCTAGGGACTGACACATTTCACCACCTGCACACACAGTAAAAATGGATGGCACACACACATGACTACCTGTAAATTGTCATGTATAGGAAGTCTACTGTGTGCACCCAACATAGACAGCTCTCAACTATTGCACACACAACTGCTATTGGCACAGGTAAGTCATCACCTGAACAGTAAATTAAGCTATGATATGCTGACTGTGTATGATATGATCCATAGGTAGGTACTTGGCTAACCGCCTGAGGGCATTCATAAGCCTAGCCAAAATGTGTCAGCTTTTGCCACCCCATTAATTAATTAACTGTCCCTCTGTGGAGCAGAGCCAATGACGGGATCCCTGGGGCATATCTACTGTTCCCCATCCACTCTTCAAGGTTTCTCCTGAGGAGTGTTAGTGAGGGGCTCTGTATAATGTAGTTAGGGATGTAGTTTCAAAGCATGGGGAGTTTTTGTGACAGGAACATGTCCCTCCAGCATCTTCTAGTTATTGTTGTGGCAAGGTTTAGCTCACTACAGCATGTAGCTCACTGTGACATGGATTCACATAGGTGGAGCATATCCATTACTCATCAGTTGGACATGGCTTTGCTGGCCAGCAGAGATCATCTCTGAATAAATGAGATGCCACTGAGTAAAGCAGGAGTTTATTCAGTCTGGCTGCATAGGACATATGTTTGATGCCAGTAATCCTCTTGGTGAGGTATGTTCCTGGTCCTTCCAGTTGTCGGAAGTGTCTTCTGAGGTACATCCCAAATGAGTTATTATACTCTATGATGGGACTGATGAGTGATGAGTAAAGGGGCACTATAATCTCAGTACGTCTAAATGCGAACCCTTTAGTAATTGGATGGCCTACATAGAAGGATGTCCTAACTACTTTGGAGATATGATTGTCAAAGGAGAGATCACTATCTACCTTAGTCCCCAGATACCCTATTGCCTTGTCTGTATTAAAGTGGCTGCCACTTACATGTTAATATGTGGGTTTTTAGTTTTCCAAAATGGAATGACCATGCAGTTTGTGGCACTTAGCTGTAGTCCATGACATTGACACCCTGTGTCAGTCTCTGTGAGGCCCCTTGAAGGATGTCTTTGTCAGCTGGACTGTCAATTATGGCTCCTGGTTTGCAGTCATTGCCAAACATGGTCTGCCGTAGTCCACCTGTGTTTGCCTGTACCTCTGAGAAGTATATGCCAAACAGTAGGGGTCCCAGGACTGAGTCCTGTGGGACACCAGTTGTGACTGGTTAAGAGTTGGACCTGGAGGCTGCTAGTCTTACCATGTGGGTTCTGTGTGTAAGCCTGTTGGCAAACCATCCTGTGATGTATGGGTTTATGTACAGGCTGGTGTGGTTATCAATAATACCTGAGTGAGGAACAGTGTCAAAAGCCTTGGAGAGGTCCATGTAGTATGTGTGAGCCACCTCTCCCCTCATCTAATGTCTTGGTGATTGTCTGTAAGATGTCAAACAGGTTCAGTAGGCATGATCTGCACTCAACCAAGCTGACCTGGGTTGGGTCAAGTGTTCGGAGGTTACCAATGTCTTTGTCAATGAGTGCCATGATGATGTGCTCCATAGCTTTGCAGACCAGGCTAGTCAGGTTTATGGGGTGATACTTACCATGGTCAGTTGTGTTTCCACGTTGGTGGAGTGGAATAACCATTGCTATGCACCATTGTATGGGCATGTAGCTTGTGTAGAGGCTAAGGTTGAAAAGCTTAATTAGGTGAGGGGGGGTTAGTTTGTCTTGTGGTGTTTGCAAGATGCAGTCTGGGACACCATCTGCCTCCACTGACGCTGTGTTTTGCTTTCTGAGAGGGCCATTTTCACCTATGTGTCTCTGATGCCTGGGATACTGTACTTTCTGGGTATTGTTGTGGGCTCTTTAGGGGGTGAAGTTTGCACTGAATCTATCTGCAAGGATGTTGGCGATATCAGTATGGTCAGTATATTTTGTGCTATATTGCACTAGCACAGTGCAAATCTGATTGTTACCATTTAGATCCTTGACATAGCCAAAGAAGGCTTTGTGGTTAACTTTCAAATCCCTGCCTGTTTTCCTGTTGATGTTTGCCTTGGATGATTTCATGAGGGACCTCTGTTTTTTACTAATACTGGTCACGGATGTCTGCCCTACTTGGGTGTTGCTGTTTTTCTCGACTACTGTTCTACTTCTGTTGTATAGCCTGTTTATTGCAGGGGTCCACCAGACTGGTGTCCTTGTCTAGGAGGAGTGAGTCTTGGCTTACCAATGATGGCATGATCCATACATCCTTGAAGGTGCTTATAGAGTGCATTTGTAAATCTTTCTGTATCTTGAAACCTCCCAACTCTGTCTTTAGTAGTGTGAATTTAGCTGTAGGAAAGGTATTCACGGTGGTTTCCTTGGGTGGGGGATTTGGTTGGGTATGGAAATCATCAGTGAAAAGTCCATGCTCAGATCTAACCAGTCACTGGTTTACCTCTGCTGTGGTGCACCTGTCACCCATGTTGGTGATTACCATTCAGTTTCTCGAACAGGTCTTTCAGCTATAAAACCGGAGGGGCTCCTCCACCCCCTGGCTGTATGGTTCTGGGACACATAATCCCAGGGGTGTATATTCTGTTACCCATTCACACATCAAGGTTTCTCATGAAGTGTGTCAGTGAGGGGCTATGCCTAATGTAGTTAGGGATTTAATTTATAGTCTCTCATTTCATTTGTTATGTTTTTATTTCAAGAGTAAGTAAAGCTCAGTGGGTTTGGGCGCCTCCGCCCTTTGCTTAGCCCAGCTTACACATAGAAATCATCCAGATAGGAAATAGGCAGAATCATTGTTAATGTCAATAGTGTAATGGCTACAGCATTTGCATTATATCTGTGCATTCCTGGGTCAAATCCCAATAAAATCAGAGATGTGTTTTATGTTAAAAAGCATACCTTAAACACAGCTTGCATATCTAGTTAGTATTCTTCAGTATAATAAACATTTGAAAGACCCATATATACGCATGTGTGCTGGAGGGAAAAGTCAACAGGAAATGTAATGTTATGTAAGCACATAGTGAGATGTTACTTCACTGAAATGTATATATCCTGAGTAGTTAGCAGATGTGGCTGTGTATGCGCACACAGGTTATAAGTTTTAAAGTTTGTTTAACTGCTGGTTTAATGTCGCACAAACACTTTAAACATGCTTACAACCACTTAAATCAGCCTTATTCTGGAGTAAAACACATTTTTAAAGCATCACAGGTGTTGAACCCTGGACCATGCACACAATAGTCATGGGACTTACCACTAAGCCATCTGAGCTGTATACATGTTTCATCGTCTTTAGACTATAGGCATTCCACAGTACTGACCACAAATGGCACAGTCACTTTGTGTATATATGTACAGTACATTTTAATATATATATATATATATATATATATATATATATATATATATATATACATATATATATATATATATATATATATATATATATATATATATATATATATATATATATGTGTGTGTGTGTGTGTGTGTGTGTATATATATAGAGTTACATCTATAGCCATATATATAAACATCTATGAACACACTTTGTGGCACAGAAGCTATCCAAAGGAATTGAAGTGTACACAAAACACATGCAGTTCTGCTATTATAACTATTAATATTAACTTAATTCACCATAGAAGGGATGGTTGTTGTGTATGTGCAGATTGGGGTGGGGGGAGGAATAATGAGCAATGAAATTATGCATCAATGAGATCCAGGCTTGGATGTTCAGTAAGTGAACTGGAGGGGTATACATGGAGTATGGGGACAATATAAAAAAGAAACAGAACAAGAAGTATTTTCATCCATAATACACCCTGTCAGGTCACATTGCAACACTTAATTCCACAGGCATATGAACATTAACATGTATCATACATATGTACACCAGCTGACTGTCACATTTGTTTTCAGTAATGAGGAATGCCCGTAGTAAAATGTATATTCTAAACACCATAAAATGTTTGTACATATCTCAGATGCCTTAGTGGTAGTCAGTGACTGTGGTATTCATGGTCCCGGGTTCATGACCTGTAACAGCTGTTAATTTAATTTTAGGGCAAGAATAAGGGCTGTAAGATGCAGGTTGATTAAAGTACTTTTAAGCGGTTTTGCGCAGGTTTGCATGACAGAAAATCAGCACCTAAACATGGTTAAATGGATAAGCGCTTCAAAGGTTTAACCTTTGCTTAACATCATGCAGACCATGGACAGACCCACTTACAACCGCTTAAATGTGCGTTAATCACACTTTCCCTATCCATGCCTGTTCTGAGTGGTAACATAATAACCACTTGCAGGATTAGAACCCACAACCATGTACACCATCCTCAGAGTAACCTACCACTAAGCTACCTGAAATGTACCTATGCCAGTGCAGTGGGTTTGGGTGCCAAACACAAATGGGAAGATTGTGTGGAAATAGGACAAACTGCCATGTACCCAATGAAAGGTGTATGATATATATATATATATATATAGAGAGAGAGAGAGAGAGAGATACATGGATACATGTCAATATATAGAGATATACATATATATATATATATATATATATATATATATATAGATAGGTTAAAAACATGTAGACATCTATGGAGGTACATATAAACATATGCAATAATATCTATTATATATCTATATCTATAGCTCTATACACACACACACACACACACGCACATATATATATATATATATATATATATATATATATACATACATACATACATACATACATGTGTGTATACAGCATCTGAAGTGTTCAAATCTGAGTATAACATGGACCATAGCAATCACACATTCTGCCCCCCCCTCCCCATATGAACAAAACATATGACGAGTATATGGCAATACACTATTACAAATATGTTGTATGGACATGAGCCAAATAGGGTTAGTCACCAACAAAACTACAATGACTGCAAATATCCATGACAGAAATACACAGACATCTTTCATGTAGCAAAACTTTATTACATTCCAATGTATTGCCAAAAGGATTCAAGGACTAACAATACCTGCATGCTATACAGGAAGGATTTAACAGTGCCTTAATGAATCAGCCTGCAATTACCATAGTATTAGTCCACTAAGGGATAGGTGTTCACATAGGGAAAGAACCCCCACACACATATAGAATATGTATAAAAGCAGTTCCTACACACCTGCATCTGCTATGTACACCCACCAACATTTCCCCCACACCCAAGCTAATTACAACAATACATACTGTCATACCATAACCAATTATTCACCCACTGTACGACATCTGCTGAAACCTTAACATACCCGGACAGAGACACACTAACATGGCCCTGTGTGAAATAGTTGCTGTTATACAATGGAACAGCTGCTGATGTTACAGTGTTTGTTTGAACTAATCCTGTTTCAGAGGGTTGAAAAGTAATTACAACAGGAAGTGCTACCAATTACTGATTTTCAGCACAGTATGATACACATTTACACCAAACTAAAGATGTCTGGTGAGCACACTGTAACCCCCCTAACATTATATGCATAGCCATTCAGCTGTGAGCTAGTCAAACATCCTGGCCAGACTGAAACATATGCAGAAGTATTAGGTACAGACAATCCCTGCACAAGTAGCAATGTTCAGAAATATAACATCAGTACTCACATGTAAACCAAATCTTGTAGGCATTACACACAATATATTTCTGTTTGTCTCCATACAGCTGTTACAATAGATTTCAAACAACACTTCCAGGCTGTCTTCCTCACAAGTAAGGCAAAGGGACAATGCCCAAGTGGAGTACTCAATTATACTCCACCGTTGCCATGGTATTGGCTAAGGGAGTAGCTGCATAGCTGATGTGCATGTAATTAACTACTGTGGAACACCAATTGGTGATCAGGATAGCACGTTACTGATTTCTAACTATAAAATGATGCCTTGTCACACATTCAAACCATCTGTATCTACCTGCAGAATAGTACAAAATACCCAACAGAAGATTGAAACACAAACACCAGTCAATAACACTTCCGATTACTAAGAAGGTATGTATAACATTTAGTATGCCTGTGTATGTAGTACCTGTTCTGTAATAATTACAGTGTAATCAATGCATATAGTGGAAATAGCTATCTTATAGTGATGTATTGTTGAGCAGTAGTAATGCTTGTAGAATTCTATGAGTGTAATGCTGTAGGTCATAAGGCAAACTCCTCATACACCCCAGGGGATGATATATATGGGCTTGGAATTCATTAATTCTTTTCCAGCCACTGTCAGTGTCAGGGTTTGTCCAACAAGTATGTGCTATAACAGGGGGTAGTATATGCCAGTATATTGTAACAGTAGACATATGTATGGATGTATTAGTGAGTTGAACATGTCAAAGGTGGGCTTACTGTGCAAATGTGATTTGCATTGTGGGATAGTGTGCCAATAACTGTGTAATGTACAGTATTGTAAGCAGATCTGTTATGTTTTGCAAACATTAGTTATGTCTATTGGCGATTACAATATTCAGTAACAGGATACATATGACTTGTATTCATCTGACAGTTTAGCAGCATGATAGAAAAGAAAATTGGAAGAGCTAGGTAACTATCCATGCACGTAAGACATGTAATATCCACCTCACTAGTATCATTTGCAAACAATTACAGCTGTGCATGTGTACATGTTATGCAAATGTTAGTGCAGTGTTATGCAGATGTTAGGCTCTAGAAGTGATGATGAAAGTATGATTGAGGCACAGGCATGGTTGTCAGGGGCTGAAGCTGTGCCATTGGTTGCCATTCTACCTGCATCCCCCTCATCCCCACTCTCAGATCTCATGCCTACACATACCCCATCACCTGTGGCCATAGAGGAAGGACAGTTTGCGGGTGGTAGCATGGAACAGGAAAGTGTGAGGACTATGGAAGGTGTGCCTGCACACCATGATCCCAGCCAACTTCCTGGTGATGTCCCACACAGGCATGTGCCCAGTGCTGCTCGTAGGAGGACCTCTGGCCAACATGGCCCTGCAAGACATAGCACATTAGTTGGTGTTACCAGACGCATGTTTCCAGCTGAAATGCAGGCACAGGCACATGATGAATGGCACAACAGAGAAGGTCTGAGGCTTCAGAGGGCCGCTCTCAGTTCCTTAACTACAAACATCCAGGCAATTGCAAATGCTCACCATCATCTTTCAGATGTTTTGGGTAGATGATTGGGTGACATGGCGGGAGTCCTTGACTGTGGCATGTCAATCATCAAGTGTGGAATGTCTGTGCTAGAACATCTTGTGGTTGTGAGGCATCGAACACATGAACATAGGCCAGCTACATCACCTGTTGAAGATCTACGTGAACATGTTACTTCACATTTGGTGGTAGCAGCAGCAGTGCAGCTGGTGCTGTGCTGTCCACACCAGGACACAGCAGGCCACATGCTCCTGGATGGTCCCAACAAGGACAAGGTTCCAGTGGACATGTGTCATCAGACAGTACCCAATCTGGACCTCTGGCTGGTAGTGCCCATGCAACTTCTGGCAGGCGCAGGTCACGTGGCCATGCCTGGACACTGAGAACTGTGAAACCTGCCCTGTACAGACTGCAGCTGTCAATAATATCCCTGTGTAGGCCAGCCAGATGCCAGACCTGTGTGCATACATACACGCACACACCAGAAACAAATGTAGGGCACCTCAACACACACATGCATAACATCCACACATGCCCATTGAGATCAAAGGCCCTAACCCACACAAATGATGTCATCCAATGGTGCAGACTAGGCCTCTGGCAAACTTTATCATCCTGTGCATATGATGATGCCTGTGCTGCATCCCTGTCATCCACACCATCGGTGCAGGGACATGCTCATATGGTCTTATGCACAGGGTGAACATACTAGGAAGACAATTGTAGATTACAATTGTTGAGTGGTGTTGACAGGCAGCAGACGTACAATGTACTACAGTTTTAGAATGCATTTTGTACTTTTGACAGTATGTATCATGTGTAACAACAGTAACTGCATGTTGATCTTGATGTTCTGCCTTCCTCTTTCAGGTGTAATTGCATGCACCGGGGGATGTCAGTGTTTGCAGTTAGTGTCCCACATGTAAATGTAGACTACACACAGGTCTGTATGACAATACCTGCATGCACTTTGTAGCTTCCACATCACAGTTATAATCTCCAAAGTTTCAAACATGTTTACTGATCTAATGATCCAAGAGCATGATAGCTGTGTTGTAAGCTACTGTGGCCAGAGCCGTCACATCCATAGTGGGTGACATCACAGGTATAGTTACCTGGAGTGGGGAGGAGGTAAAAGAGTGGTTTAGCACATGACAAGGGTAAAGGCCAGTGGAAAAGGTGGCTTCTCATTGGGAAGCAGTAATACCCACTCGCATGACAGGATGCATACAGAGGGATTCACAGACACAGTAACACACCCACACACTCAGGGATTCACAGACACAGTAACACACACTCTGACACACACACACACACACAGTTGCCAGTGTTGGGATGATAACCTCTGCCTATGTGCAAATCATCATTATAGTACTACGCAATTACAAGATGCACCACAGAGATTACACATGTACAGGTAGTCTGAATGGCCTATGATTGAGGACATCAACAGGGATACTAGATTGCAGTGAGTGTATGTGGGGAGGGGGCATTCATCAGTAGGCTATTTAACAGCAAGCCTCACCCCAGGGCATACATGTTTACAGGTGGTTAGAATCCCCTTCTAAGATTGATGACATCAACAGGGATACTAGATTGTGTTGAGTGGATGGGGGGAGGAGGTCTTATCATTTCACTATGGTAAAATACAGCTTCACACCAGGGACCAGACAGCCACACACACACACACACACACACACAGCAGCATTCACAAGATATACACATATGTCACACACATACAGACACCTGACATGTGTGCAATTCAAATACCTGCCTATGTCTTGCTTTCTACACTTCACTTTGTACAGATGTCTACAACAGTGTACAGGAGAGTGAAAAACATGTGGGATGTATTCCCCACCATATGTGACATATATGGACACACACACCCACACGTGCCAGTACTGTGAATCAAACACCTGCCTATCTCGTGATAGGTATTACAGAGCGACAGCACTATCACACACACTACAAAATGTACTGACTCTTTCCTTTGCCAACTGTGCTGATATATGCACAATATATGCACAGGGGAGGTGTTACTGTTCCAGGTGTCAAGAGGTTTGCCTTCAGTGTCACCCTTACTGCATTCTACATTGTGTGTGCTCCCCTTCATTTAACAAAACCATAGCTTAGCAGTCACACAGGTTATTGTAGGAATGGTTGTAATACACCTGTGAGCTGTCCACAGTAATCATTCATGTGCAAAGTAGCCCCACCACTTAGTAGCTATGTCCAAACATCTGTCCATACCTAAAGTACAGCTTACTGTACTTTGAGCATATCACCATATACAGTTGGCAATGCTGAGGCTGCACTGCAACTGCATGATGTACTAAGACAGCAGTCACCTTCAAACATCAGACACTGCACACGCATGGAATCTAAACACTCATCAATACATGTACACATATGCAGTCTCCATCAGTAAGTGGACTAGCAGGTCAAAAGGATACATTCCACACCTTTCCCACACTATGTGTGAAACCCAGCTGAGCATTACACCATAATGGATGTTGTATTCATGTACTGGCAGGACACACAACCACCTTCACTGAGTAGCCAGGTGTACATTTATGCCAACAGCACATCAGCAAGACACAAACACAGCAATAGTCCATGTCATGATCCCACAAAGTGTTAGTTGACAGTTCCACTGTGAAGCCAGGACACTGTAATGGTCAACAGTGAGCACATCATATTTACCACACACACATCATATTTGCCACACACACCTCATGATTACTTGAAGAATGCCAGCAATGTGCTCTGTTTGAGCTAGACATTACACTTATTCAAGCATGTGCAAGGTTTGTGGCTTGTAAACATCTCACCCCAACATGTTCTGGCTATTGTGGTAATAAGGTTAATGTCCAGACAGCACACAGCATACATGGCTTGAAATTGTTGACATGGGGTATATGTAGGAGCTGTGGGCACATATGGCTGTACTTGTCATAGACATATCATCTGTAACTACTCAGGAACATACAGAGCATAGCTGTATTCACCTGAGTCTGTCAATACAAGCTATGTGTGTAGGTCCTATGATCCTGTTATTTGGGTATTTTTGTAGGTATTGCATTATGTGGACATGTCTAATGACATACATGCCACATGAGTTGTTGTATGATATGATAGGTGTCATAGGTGACCAGTAGAGAGAATATTACCTCTTGTCAACATAGAAACATAGATATCAAACCATATGCACTGTTAGCATTCAGCAGCCATGGACCTATCTTCCATGTGCATGTGTGTAATGAATGTAGCCACCTGTATGTACAAAGGACAACAACAGCAATGGTATTCTCATTTATGTTGTATGAGTGTGGGATGTACATATCCAGGGCAGGTACATCTAGGTCATATGCAACCATGAGGTGCTGTTTACTGGTGTACAGCAACAGTCAACTGTGCTAATGCTGACAACATCCGAGGGACCATGGTATGTGTACAACTGACCTGGTTACAAACAGTGGTATTATTGAATTGTATAACACATTATGCAACTGTGTCAGTACATGGGTACTTTGCACAGTTGATGTAGGGCTAGGTATTGTCCACCAGTTGAAGGTTATTTGGTGTTCTACCATACTATTTCATACCACATGTATAGATGTGTGTTGGTAGTCTGAGGACATGGTGGTGGATGTATATAAGGATACTACATAGAATGCAGCTTTTGCCACTGTCACCTGTACCTGACACATCTGTGATGAATTATGTTGGAGTAGTGGTCTTTACTTGTGAGTAGTCTTTATGAATATGTGGACACCACCACCTGAAGTGGTCAGTACCAGTGTCATGGCCCACATGTCTGGATCTGAGTTATATGGTGGTAGTGCTATTGTGCACTACAGAGTCTTCAGACAGGTGTTCCTCACTGCACAGATGTCAGTATTCCCCATTGTAGGGTCTATATTGAGCAAATGGGTTACAGAAGCCACACATCTAGCACTGGGTTAGCATAAGCATCCAATGCAATTGTCTTGTAGGTGTCAGGGTGTTACCTCTGTGTTTAGGACTTGTGCCTTGAAATGCCACTATGTGGGTAAATGCGACCTAGGTATTATCCATACTCCCTTGAGTCATGGATGCATGTGCTCTGTGACAAAGGCATGTCTTCTTTCAGTCATGACATCCCAGAATGACAGACACTGGACAACATCATAATTACAGAAGGACATTGGCTCATTGTTTTGGTCAAGCAGTTGCCACTCATACCATGACATCATTGGGAGTGGCAGTATTGTGCTTCATATCAAATGCTACATCGAAGGTGATTGTACAGCAGCAGACATTGTGTAGATGACCAATGCCAGATATGCTTAGTGGAGCGGTCATGCTAATAATGTCAACTGCCAATACAGCAGCGAGAGGTCACCTCGATACCTGCACCTCACCACCATTAGAAAATGGGGCTCACATATTATGCTTGCACATGCCACTGTTCCAAGTATAATGCCACTGTCCACAACCTGATATCAGTGTATGCTTGTCAGGGCAGCAATGTGTGTGACACATGCTGTAGTTAGCATCCAGCTGTGTGTCCCAGTTAACCTATTGTCTGTCACTTCCACACTTGCATGATTGTGTATACCTCACATATATATGATAGCATGTCATGTACATGTATGCATGTGTATCACACAGCACAGACTCAGATATATAATTTACGGGCCACATACAGGTATCTGGTAGTAAACCTGTATGTTGTGCATATATACCAACAGTTAAGATGTACATAGCTGTAAACCTGTGTTTACAATAGGAGTCCATTACAATGTGTTCTGTACATCTAAGTGTATAAGCATGCACACTGTGGCCTTCTGTGGTTAGAATCAGAGTGCATCCAAACAAGCCCTTTGTTTCTAAGTGTATGAACACACCCAGTATAACCTTTTGTAGTTGTAGTTATAGTGCATCCCAAACGGCCCTGTGCTACTAATTGTATGAGCATGCTCACTGTGACCTTGTGTAATTGGGAGTCAATGCATCCAAACAAGTCATGTGATTCTATGTGTATAAGCATGACCACTGTAACCCTGTATAGCGATAGTAGTTGTCCATTCCACAGATGGACATACTCCAGTTCAGGGCTTGTTGTGCTACAACTATACCTCTCAGGCCTACCTATGTCTTACCTGCAGATGATGTGTCTTGTTTGTGCATACAGGTTGTAATAGACTCCTACTTTAAACACACCGGTTTACAGCTATGTACATCTTAACTGTCAGTATCCCTGTTGATGTCCTCAATCTTAGAAGAGCATTCTGACTACTTTGAAATGTGTAATCTCTGTGTCATGTCGCGTAACCGCGTAGTACTGTAATAGTGATCTGTAGATAGGCAGGAGATCTGATCCCACCACTGGCAACTGTGTTTGTGTGTGTGTGTGTCAGCAAATGGCTGAGTGTGGTTGTGTGTGTGTATTTGTGTCTTCATCCTGTCATGACAGTGTGTTTTACCACTTTCCAAAGAGAAACCACTTATTGCACTGACCTTTATCCTTGTCATCTGCTAAACCACCCTTTTCCCCCCTCCCTACTGCAAGTAATCAGTCCTGTGATGTCACCCAGCTCAGAAGCAGAATCAGAGTAAGTGTAATTGTATGAGTTCTGTGGCACATACCCCAACTGCATACCACTCTACTAGCTACCATTACATAGGCAAGACTTGTAAGCACAATACTGGCAAGTGTGTGTGTTTGTGTGTGTGACTACCCTGTAGCCAGGCATACACATGTGTTATGTCTTTTAACATGCTGCACACCATGGTAGTCATCTGTGGTGAGTGGAGTCCACAAATTATTACATAGTTAGCAATAGAAAAGAATAGACAGTCAAAACAGCTACTGCTGGGTATGTTATTTTCCTGTGCCACCATCGAGCAGTGACAGAGATATGGTCCCCAGGGTGTATGTCCATACCCATCATTCCCCCACACAAACTCCACAATATCCAGGGTACATTTCCTTAGCCATCATTCCCTACCCCAAACTCCACATACACAACAACCATCCCTTCTCTGGTGAACCGATTAAGATTTAAATGTTATAAAACAAGAGTTGCCTCTGTTTTGTATACGTGTCTATTCCTTTGGAACCCTTCTGTGTCACAAAGGGTGCTCACACATGTTTATATAAATGGCTATAGCTGTGTCTGTGTGTGTGTGTATGTATATATATATATATATGTGTGTGTGTGTGTATGTGTACATATCCTGTAAGTGCATATATGTATTTAGTATTTTGTTATAACAGTTGTACATATGTAGACTTGTCTATGTTGTTTCACAGAGTACAGTACATTCAAGGGTACTGCACATATGTACACAAAATGACTGTCCCATTTGTTTCCGGTACTGTTGAATACCTGTAGTAAAATGTGCATTATAAAAACCATGAAACATGCATACAACCCAGATGGCTTAGTGGTAAGTCCAGTGCCCTTGATGTGCATGGTCCAGAATTCAAGACCTGCAAGAGTTGTTGATAATGTAATTTAGGACTGAATAAGATACTTTTCAGCAGTTGTAAGTGGGTGTAAATGTGATTTGGCGACAGTAAGCAGCGGGTACACACAGGTAAAAGACATGTACAACTCGCAGTACACCTGAAATGCCCTTCTTTGACAATCCTGCTGATGTAATCCACCTAGACATATACCTCTGGGACTGCTGTAACCCAGTAATTTCTGTAGTGTGTCCTGTAACTGTGTAATGCTGTAGTGTGATTAACTAGTTTGGCAGGTGTTCTAATCCCAGACTTGCCAACTGTGTGTGTTTGCCTAAGAAGGGAACAATGCTTTTTAGAGTATGCACACTCCTTACAATTCACATACTTAACTTTGGCAAGGGTGCTGATGTCACCCACCTAGAAATACACCTCTGGGACTATCATAACCCAGTAACTTCTGTAGCACGTCCCGTAACTGTGTAAAGATGTAATGTGATAAACTAGTTTGGTAGGTGGTCTAATCCCAGACTTGCCAACTGTGTGTGTGTGTCTGTCTGCCTGCGAAGGGAACAATGCTTTTTAGAGTATGCACACTCCTTACAATTCACATACCCAACTTTGGCAAGGGTGCTGATGTCACCCACCTAGAAATACACCTCTGGGACCACTGTAACCCAGTAATCTCTGTAGCGCATTGGGTAATTGCGTATTGCTAGAGTGTGATTTAGATCTGTGGTAGGGTTCCATCAATAACCATGGAAGTTATGTGTTTTCTGTGTGTTCCAATGTCTGTGTATGGAGCAATGCCTTATAGCCTACTCACTCACAGGATGTTTACAATGCCCTACATTGGAGATCCTGCTGATGTCATTCCTTGTCAAATACACCTCTGGGGAAGGAGTTTCCTAATAATCCTCATGGTGTGTCCTATAACATCTCCATGCAGTAGTGTGATACAGATCTTGGTAATGGGTTCTATACCCACACATGTAATTTGTGGATGTGTTGTGTGTGTCTCACTGTCTGTTTTGTGGGCAATGTATTTTGGGCTCCTCACTTGCAGGTAATTCAAATCGGCCTACTTTGGTAACCCTGCTGATGTCATTCCTTGTGAAATACACATTTGTGGAGGGGGTAGCCCAATAATCACCATAGTGCGTGCTATAACTGCATAATGGTATAGTGTGATAAACTAGATAGGTAGGAGTTCTATTCCAAGATGTGGCATGTGTGTGTTTGACAGTCAGAGGCTGTGTGGAAGTGGCTGTGAGTGTCTAACCACTGGACATGTTGAGGAGCAGTTTTTGTAGTTTTCCTATATGGTGGCCATATTATATGTCACAATGTCCACTTCAAGAGGATTACAGATTTCAATCAGCCAAGCGACTGTGTTGGCAAGCCATACCCCTACATCTGGCAAAAGGCCTGGTGAACAAAGTAAGCACCCCTACTATTACCCAGAATATGGTCTGAACCCATGTGTCATACACAAACACACTTGCCTAGAAAATACTGCTATGTTGCTATTACCCTGCACATTGTTGACAGATAGTAGGCATGGTGTGAATGCATTGGGCTGCAGAGGGCATGGCACCCTGCCCAGAAGTACAATAGGCACATAATTGCTGACAATACACCTTCACTATGTTGCCCACTGGATGCCTGCAACATGTGGTGCCATGAAATGTGATCCACAAAGGACATACAATGCCTTACACACACATGCCCTGTAATGACAAATGCCACTGACACCAGGGAATACCTGTATCATGCTATCAATGCAGGTGCAGGGTCAACCTGCTGTCAATTAGCAAGTCCTGCTACACCAGGCCAAGATTGGCACATCTGATAACAGTCTGTGTACACATGTGCCAGGCAAACCAGGTACACTTAAACATGTTGCTGTACATTAATGTAGGACGTGCACATCCTAGGCAATGTCCATGTCAATGACTATCAAACACAGACATGGCATGCATTGCAAAGCAATGGCCACACACAATGATAACCAGAATGACAGGACAGTTAATACAATACCCATATGTGTGGGACATTGCAGACACTACACCCCTAAATTACACTGTAGACCATTGTCAGGTGGCCTGATGCCAAGGATTACACCTCACCCAGCCTTGTACAGCCATCTTGCAAAGCCAACCACTACACACCCATGAAGCAATGCACACATGCATGTCAGTACTGGCACCTTGTGTCTGCGTGTGGGGTATGATGTTCCCAACCATAGTCACACCCAGAATAACTCCCATTGGCATACTGACTAATGTCAGACACGTTCACATGCCCTAGCCCATAGAACCTCAGGATAACCACTGTGGTGCATGTAATACTTGTGCATTACTGTAGTGTGGCAAACTAAGTAGTTAGGAAGTGCATTTGTGAGCCTGCCAAAGTGTGCCAATGTGTCTGAGTCCCTTAGAGAGTGTGGTTGTGTTGACAATGACATCTTTTCATGTGGACAGCCATGTGTGCTTCACCTAATGTATGTCTACTATATCTCTGTTGCAGATGTTGCTCACCAGCACACATGTATGTTCTTACAGCACACCAACATGTCAGCTATGTGGCACATGAAGTAACTACATACACTTTTAATAGTAATGGCTAGTCAGTCAGGGGGTTGAACCTCTGTACTGGTAGGTGTGTGACAGAGGATGCTTAGGTTTTAGTCTCCCAGCCTTTCCCTGATGTACTTTGCCTCTGTCTGTCCCTCACACACACTCTCAGGTGGTTGTGGAGAGGAGATGTACACCTGCTCAGCAGCAGCTTGTGTTTTGTAAGTGATGGTCATGATCAGGTGATGGCCTCTGCACCTATTGCAGTCCTCCTCTAGCTGATTTCATGTGGAACAGCTGTGGTGACATTCTCATAGCCAATTGCATGGAAACACAGTACAATATCTAGGGACATCATGTTGGTGTTTGCCCGTGACAGTCACAGTGAGTGGAACCTGGATCTGGTGTTTGGTAAACAGCATCACAGATGAAATCTGGATATTCCTCAAATGACATACACAGTGGAAAATAGCCTAAAGACAAGAAGGGTGATGTTCCAGACATGACTACAGTATGTACATGTAGCTATGCTTCATTCAGACTAATGCCAATTTAACAAGTTGTGTGTGGTAATGGCTAGTCTGCATGTTTTAATAACTGACAAGACAGTGTTCTGTTTGTGAGGAAACCCCCATCTGTAGGGTCATCTGTGGACTGGTTAGTGTGTGGATCCATTTGTTTCTTGTGTTACTCACAGAACACACATCTGTGAACTGCAGAAGCATAGTATGAGGATTGCAGTCAGTACATGGTGACAGTGATGAGAGTTACTGCCATCACATCCCTGATTGGACATACATCACATGAAAGAGTGGTATGACAGTCACTGTCTGACGTTATCACAGTGACATGCCAATAGTGGGCCACTGTTCATAGATGCAGTCACAATTCATCTACGTTTTGGACAGATGTCATGTAGTATATATGCATGTGTTGTGCTCCCTCTGCAAATGTATGCCATCTGTTGTCTTGGGTTAATGATAATATCTATGCATGCTGTTATAAGTAATCCTGAATGCTGTTGACTATTACTAAGCCTTATCTGTGTTAAAACTGCAACACCATAGGCTGTATGGGATTGGAGGTCCCGGCGGAACCACCTGTCCCACTTCAGCTGGCCATGGCACCAGGCACCAGCACGTCTGGCGCCCAGCCTTGGACCTCCACCTCTGTTGGCTCTGCACTACCTTCTGTTGGAAATGCCACTGAGGATGGGGCCTGCACCAGACAGAAACTTGTCAGCCATCGTACAGTGCAGGCCATGATAAGTAGGGGGCACAATAAGGGGTTTTGAGGCCAGCTACACCAGCTCGAGGGCAGAGTGTCACATTTAGAGTGTGAGCCTGCCCCTCCTAGACAACCCCCAGCACACCCACCTTTGTGGCTGTGATGGTGCAGTAGTGGCTGCCCATGGGTGGGGACCTCTGCCCCACTGTTTCCATTTGTGGGCTCATGGGCTTGTGACTGCCAAACACCCCTCCCTGTCCAAGGTGTATCCCCCCACGTGTGATATACTGCCGCTGTATGCTGTCTTGTCTGTCATCCTACTCAACCTATCCTCCATGAGCATACCTACTCTCTTTCCCCAACATCCCACTCTCACCTTACGAAACTGGAAACAAAAGGCCACTCTGTTCCCAGAACAACTTTTGCCCCATACCTAGCTGTCCATTTCACACACATGTCCACTGAACACATGTAACTTTTGTAACTTGCATCACAACATACTACTGTTGTCCTCACCCCTCTCAGGCACATGATCCTGGTATGCACATGACTCCTAACGTTTCCAGGTACACTTGATGCAGACGACCCCATTGTACACACAACACTACCGGTCCATCTATGGTTATCCCATTTAACCTTTTAATGATGATGTTGTACACAGCACCTTGCAAGATTACTGTTCTCACATAATGATTGGACAGTGTTGTTATTGTAAATAAAATGCTCAAAGTAATGTATTTAATGTTTGCTTGTATTAATGACACGTCTGTCTGAGGGAGTCTTGATATTACATCAGACAACACCACTACATAATACAGGAGTTGCTGGTGTTTCCTTTTTCATTCTTTTTTACTGCTTTGTTGTTACATGGTATGTTCTTGATATATCTGTATATATCTATGTATGTATATATATCTATATCTATGTATGTATATATATATATATCTGGACATAAACTTACACACATACATCTACATAATGGAATACATTTCCTATACTGTTGAATGACTGTGCTGGATGCTATGTTTGTGATAACATCTGATGTTTGTATATCTGCCATTGCTTAGTGGTAAATCACATTGGCTGTGGTGTGCAGGGTTCTGGTTTCGAGCCTTGCAGAGACCATTTATTTTGTTGCTGGGAAGAACAAGGGCCGTTGGATACGAAGTGATTAAGGCACTTTTAAGCAGTTGTGGGCGGGTGTGTGCGACGGTAAGCAGTGGTTACTTTTGGTTACAGTTCCTTACACTCAGTTACCTTCTTGATTGCTTAACCTGTGTAGGCAGTGCTTACCTCCTTGCAAACAGCCTGTAACCCGCTCACTGCTGCTTAAAAGTGCTTACTCCCACTTACCCCGTGATAATTTCTTTCAAAGAAAAGAAAAAAGGGGTGATAGGAAAGTGGTGATAAAGGGGCACAAAGAGGGAAAGACTGTAGACAAGGTAGCTAGGGATGTGCAGGAAGGGTGTAGGGAAGGTCCATAGCTGTCCATTTCTTCTACAGCAGTGGCTGTGCATATGCAATAAATTTGGCTGTACATTTGGACAATCACAATCCTGAGAGAGGGGGTGAGGACAACAATAGTATGTTGTGATGCCAATTAGAAATGTTTACGTGTCCAGTGGACACATGTGCAAAATGGACAGCTATATATGGGACGTGCTTTTTTTGTGGGAATAAATTGCCCTTATTTTCTTTTACTTTTACGTGAGAGCGGGATGTTGGGGAAGGAGAGTAGGTATGATCAGGGAGGATATGTTGGGTAGGATGACAGACAAGACAAACAAGACGTGTACAGTGGTGGTATATGACACATGTGGGGGGAAAACACCGTGGACGGGG
Organism: Protopterus annectens; assembly: GCF_019279795.1. NCBI lineage: Eukaryota > Metazoa > Chordata > Ceratodontiformes > Protopteridae > Protopterus > Protopterus annectens. Next base: position 182,354,488 of record NC_056742.1, on the reverse strand, counting down.
AGGTGTGTTTGGAAGTCTCAAGCCCATGACCCCACAAATGGATACAGTGGGACTGAGGTCCCCACCCATGGACAGTCACCACTGAACCTTCACTGCCCAGAAGGTGGCTGTGCTGGGGGCTATGTAGGAGGGGCAGGCTCACCCTCTAGTTGTACCACTCGGCCCTCAAGCTGGCATAGGCGGTCTCAAATCTCCCTGTCCAGCTGCCTATGCACCACGGCCCAGATCGTACCATGGGTGACAGGTTCCTGTCTGCTCCCGCTCCTGGGGGGGGGCGAGCCCCATCTCCTGCAGTGGTTCCACCCGAAGGTGGTGCAGGGCCAATGGATGAGGAGGTCCCAGGCTGGGCCCCAGATGTCCTGGTGCCCGGTGCCATGGCCAGCTGAGGTGGGACAGGTGGGTCCACTTGGACCAGCCTTCCCATACAAGCTATGTTGTAGCATGTTTAAGGCAGATATTGGTTAGTAATAGTCAACAGCATTCATGATTAGTTATAACAGCATGCATAGGTATTCCCATTACACAGGACACCAGAAATAAAATAGTTGCAGAATGGGCAGAACACATGCATATATGGGTAAACAGTGGCCATTACAACAACATGCAGGTTTCATTGATGGCAACAGGACACCAATATGGGGGTATTTTAACATGGCACATGCATAGAAACAGATGTGAATATTTATAAACGAATAGGACATATGTTCCAACAATGGTTAGGAGTGTAGACATACCAAATGAGTTGTGTAAATCAGTTATTTTTGCACATATGGTAGGTGTGAGAGAGAGTTCAATTAACAACTAATAAATCCTTGTAGTTTACACAACATTCATAGTCACTGGAGTGGTCTGTCCCTTACATGTATTATTACACTACCCAATGGCGTTATATTGTACAATGGTATGTTTGTAAATTAGTATGTACGGGACCTGTGTCTTACGTACAGGCTTGACAAGATGCAGGTGCAATGCAACATGTCTGGGGACTTCTGACTGTTGTCATACACTTAGGATGAGATGCTGGGATGACAGGTATGTTTGCATGTACATTCTCTGACTATGTACAAGTCTGACTATCAGTTATATGTCATTTACAGCTGCCTACATTTCTTGGATCATCACACTAATTTGTCAGGGGAACAGAGCAAAAGGCAGGTGATGTGAGCCATTTATCAGGACATACTGGGCAGATTGGAACAGTTGAGGGGTATGAATCTGCATACCACTTTCTATTTGAGCATTCTAGCATAATCTGTACAGTTGTTAAGTGTATATATGCATGCAGCTTTCTCTCTGAACATTCTAACAAACTGTGTGCAGTTGTGTGGAATGATTATGCATACAACTCACTGGCCCTCCTGGGATCCATAGCCCTGCTGTGTGTGACAAAAGCATTACAGTTAAGATCACTGTACACTATGCCATCAGGAAATTGTTGTTAGGTTTTGCAATGTATTTAATCTAATATGACTGACCTGTTTGCACTTCCAACATCATTATACAGTACTTCATACACATTTTATCTGCATACCACAGTGTGGGTAACACTGCTTACTACAACAGTACTATTTAATAGCTGCAACAGTACAACAACATATGACTGCAGAGTAAACAGAAGCAATGCAGGGGTTAGACCTTTATTTGCAACATATTACACAAATCTGTATATTGGTACAAAACTTTGAGGCTCTTAACATGTATTTGTTATGACAGTACATGCAGGCTATTTACTAACCTGCCTCGCAACGCATCCTTTGCAGCCTAACATCATAGGCTTGCTGGTTCGTAGCATGCTCATCTGCAGCTGTCAGAGAAGTACAGTGATATTTAGTCATGCCTATCCATAGTATACACAAGCTAGGCAATTATTACGTACATAGTGGAAGGAGTACTTACTCAGTTCTGGGGCATTCTGCATTTGCCTTGCTTCATGGATCCACTGTTCCAGGACATCCCCCCTCTGCCGCTTCAGGTCTGCATGGTGGTACCTGACCGCTCACCAATCCGGGGGTTACCTGTAGCACTAGTGAGGTCACGGTTGAGACTGTCCCAGCCTCCATTTTGTACTGCAAGCCCTGGTACTGGCCTTGCAGTAGTCTCCTCTCATCGTGCTTTACCAGGAGCCATACCATGAATTTGGACTGCTGGATGCCCCAGCACTGTGCTCTAATGTGAGTGCCTTCTTCCACTCCAGTCATTCTGCTTGCAGGGGGGATACTACAACCAGTTATGAGCCATATTCCCACCTATTCGGTTTAAGTAGGGCTGGATTCCCACACTTTTCCATAATTGGCAGGTTTCGAAAGGCTAAGTTATGTCTTATTTATTACAGGTTATATATGTGTCTGGTATCCGTCATTCATGTGTACATACACTGTATGGGGTCCTGGGGACTTCATAACTTTATTAGAGTGACACCTCAACTCTATGTTTACTGCAGTACTCCAATCCACATACATAGGGTCTGTGGCAGGTTATAGAACATTACACTGTATATAGATTCAGCTCACATGTTTGATTTGATTTCCCTGTGATAAGGATTAGTTTTCTGATACCTCCTTTACATGTATTGCTATCATGGAGTAGTGGTTAACTACTGTGACTGTGATGTACAGGGTTCTGAGTTCTAGCCTTGCAGATGCTGCTCATTTTGTAGGTGGACAGAACACGAGCTGTTGGGTACAGAGTGATTGAGGCTCTTTAAAGCAGTTGTGAGTGGGTGCACGTGGGGTTGCGTGGAGCTAAGCAATGCTAACCTCCAGTTACAGTTTCTTACACTCAGTTAGCCTCTACATTGCTTCACCAGTGTGATACTCATATACCGGCAGCCAAACAGGCTTGCACCCGCTTGCTCCCACACTTACAAATGCACTGCATTTGGTGTTTGCATCTCACACTCACACCCCTGGGTGGGGGTGAGGACTACAATAATACCTTGTGATGACTATTACATCGGCTTACATGCCCACAGTGGGGTGTTGCGACCATGTGTTTGTAGATGTTGTGTAGTGAATTATGCAACGACACATATGGTCATACCATACTTATCCATTTAAACTGGACTGTGCTGTGGTGGGACCCATATCGGGAATGGCTGCCCATTAGGCATAAGCATGCAGGTTGCTTGTACAGAATTTGTGGCCTGTCCAGAGTTTGCTTCAAACTATTGGTGTGTTCCTCTTACAATCTGCACGTCAGGCAAATACCTGGAACTGACACCATTAAATACAGACAAGTAATTGGGTTTAGGACCCCACATCCTTCAGCCAAGTCATGCTAATGCATACCTATTATTCTATCAGTTTCTAAGGTTGTAAGTGGAATATGTGCTTTCTGTCCCTGTTTGTTCCCCCAACAGTTTATGTTCTGTCCAGTGGTTTTGCTCTTAGGGGTTGAGAGGTATGGGCGTAAGCTCTGCCCATTTTGGAATATTACGTACATCCCCAGGGCAGTCCTAATACAACTGCACCAACCAACACCTGCACACCTAGTCCCATAATTGCATACCCATAGTTCCCCCACCTGCCCCTCCTCTACAGCACTCATCCTTACTGTGGGCACGGGTGGGGGTCTAACCACACCACTACACATGGCCCAACAATCCATGTGTCAGGACCCATGTCGTACATTGTGTCGACCCATGGGTAATCAGGCTTGCAAACCTACTGGTCCGTGTAGGTCTACAGCCTGGTTTGATGAATCATTACAAGGACTGACTCTGATGATCAGTAATTTTTGGGGTGTCCCACAAGGGACATTGATGTCTTTGTTTCAAGATTAGACCTGGCAGATCTCTCCCACTGGTAGTATCCTGCCTGTGTTCCGGGAAACAGTGGTGTGTTTACTTGTATTCTGTATTTGTTTCACCTGTCTAGGTGGGGCTGATTGATGCTACGTGTTACACGTTTGTTGATTGGACCCCTCACCCCTATTTGCATGGCCTGTGAACATATGTAAATCATAACTGCTGTATCATATCCTAGCTATTTACATGTGTATATATATCTACATTACCATATACAGATATATCTGAATATGAATGCATACATGTATATATTTATATATTGCTGTCTATGTATATCTAACAACATATGGGTGTCTGCATATGTATATACCTATATGTGGGTATATATATGTATTCTGTCTTTGTATGTATACATTTGTTCTACGGAGAGGGAGAGGTATATCTCCATGTAACTATGAGTAGATATGCTCACACATTCCTCTACATATATACATCTACATCTGGTTATTCCATTCTCTGCCATGTAGATTATGCTTTGCTGCAGTGGGACTCGTAGTAGGTGTGGCTGCTCGTTGGGTGATGCCTCTGCCCAATGAACACTTTTCCTCACATCCCTGGGGCTGTCTGCATAGGCCCACATCAGCCAACACCCACACACCTAGACCCATAACTAGCTACGCATAGTTCCCACACCTGCACCTCCTCTACTGCACCCATCCTTACTCTGGGTGTAAGTTGGGTCTGAACACACAACTACACACTGCCCACTCTCCACTTCACAGGACCCATGTCGTACGTTGTCTCTACCCATGGGTCATCAGGCTTTACCACCCTTGTATTCCGGGTATGTACACACCCCAGCCAGAATGGTCATCATATCAGCTTCCTTTGGTTATATGTCAATTTTCGTGGTGTCCCTCAAGAGCCGTTCCTGTCTGTTCCAAGATTAGATTTCACGGGTGCACTCTGCCTCCCCCCCCCGGTTGTATCCTGCCTGTGGTCTGGGGAGCAGTGGACTATGTACATTGTTTGTGGGTTTGTGTGTATGTTTCCTCTGCCCAGCTGGAGGGGGGTGTTCATGCTACGTGTTACATGTTTCATGCTTGGGCCCCTCACTTCCATTGGCATAGCCTGTGAACATATGTCATTCTTGTGTGCTGTTTCCTATCATAGCTGTATATCTGTGTATATCTACGACACACACACACACACACACACACACATATATATATATATATATATATATATATATATATATATATATATATATATATATATATGTCTGCAACCATTTAATGTTTGTAAGGCAATGCATACCCCCACGCAAATGCAATTAAACATGCTTACTAGTACTTGCATATGCTTACTACTGATTATTTATGCTTAAACCTGCTTACTAGTGCCTTATTCATTATGACACTGACACTTCACTCAAGTTAACTTTTAATTGTTAAAATATGAAAACAATTATAAAACAGCCACTAAGGACTAAACTAAATGACTAAGCACTTTCACCAGGCATAAACCGCTGGCCAGTGGTTTATGCCTGGTGAAAGTGCTTAGTTATTTGGTTCTGTGTTTTATTAAAATAGTGAAGACCTACATTTAGCCCTTGGTGACCGTTTTCTTATTTTTTCTTATTTTAAGTTGAAAAAATAATTTTAAGGTGCTAAATCACTGTGCTGTTACTCTGATGCTTACTGTGATGGATTTGAAGTATTCTTAAGACACTCAGTCTTGCTGGCTGGATGCTGCTGAAATCAAAGTCTGGTTATAGTTGCATTCACAGTCTGTTGCATACAGAAACTTGCAAAATATACACTGATAACAGAATATACTTTGCAGCACCTGTCTTTATGAGCAGTAACCAATAACTTTTATAATAAACCACACGTACTTCTGTTACAGCTTTTAGTTATTGTTCTACTTTACTTCTTATATAGTACAGATGATGTGAGAGATATAACATTTACCTCAGGACAAATGTTTCCCTACCAATACCCCTAACATAACTGGATTTAATACAGACTTTATATATATATATATTTTAGTTAAGCACTCCCTCTTGGTTTTGGAAAGATACTGCCTTGATGATGCAAATGCTGACACATCTGTTCTTGTGCAAATGCTGATAAGTAGAGAAAATCATATTTTTAAGGAAACACCTTGTGGATAAACATATGTCCTGCTGCCCATTCTTTAAAGAAAGCAAATTAATTTTTTTCTGATATATCCTGTTTTTTTTACATTTTTGCCAAGTCTGTAAGAAGTCAGCTTTCTTGATGTGTGTGTAATACACTCATAAGCAAGTTCATTATTTTTTAAGCCACAGTCATTTAGAATGGATGCTAATCACATATTACTAAAAGCTGTTTCTACATTTAAGCAAGCTTTATTTTATTCCTTATTTATGTTGCATATTTGTAGCAAAGTTACTTTCAAACCTAAAACCTTGTTGAGCATAATCTTACAATTCCCTCTTTTTATTTTAAAACATACTTAAAACACTTTATACTGATATGTATTTTGATCACATTATATACAAAACACATTAATAAACAAAATGTTTAGTCTTCTTTTGATATACAAGTCAAAATGCAATTTTACATAGTTAATACAATGATATCAAGTATTACTACTAAAACTGAATGTATTTAACAACTTTTTCTTTTAAAGACCATTTTGTGAAAATATTTCATCAGTTATGGGCTGTGTCTGTTTTAGTCTTATTTTTTTAACTTGACTAATATATTGTATTGCAATCACAGAATTTAATTTATGACTTAGTATTCTTTTAACTCTTTGCACCTGTTAAATTAACTCTTTACTTTTATTGATTATTGTATATCAAAAGATTAGAGATAGACTAATCTTATATGTAACCTGAAGATTCGTTTTTACTGTGTGGAAACCAGATGAACTGCTTTTAACAGTGTGGATTATTGTTTTCATTAAAGACATCTCTCTGTTCGAGCTGTGCCGTATTTTAAATTGCCAGTACCAGCATTAACATTTTAATATCTACAAGAGACAAGAACTATGTGCTATTCCAAGCATTTATACACTGCTAAAAATATACAGTTTCAATGCCATTTTAATCATAACATTGTGGTCATGTCTCTGAACTGCCTGTTAACATCTTGGTTGACAGTGAATTGAACATAAAGTACTGAACTGGAATTAGATAATAAATATTTGAATGCAATTATTTCAGTATATTTAATACTTGATTAAAAAAACATGATGTATATACTAAAGAATGTTATGTACATATTAGTCCATTAGATGTATGAATACAATATTTAATTTTCCTTTAACTGGGGTAACCAATAAGATTCCAACTTAAAATCAGTGATAATATTACAACTTGACAAATTACTTTTGAACTTATTACAATGTAGCCTGTAAAGTATGTATTTACACAGACTGTTTGCTATTCATGCATTTCAATCTAGCAGCTATGCTGGACCCAATTTTTTTAAACATGTTTTTTCACACATATTTGTTACTAGACATTAATTTCATTTGTACTGAATTATTTTGTATATTTGTTGCTAGACATTAATTTCATTTATACTGAACTATTTTGTATTTGTACATAGTCCAATCTACAAATTTAGTAACATTAACATCAAGCAAAATCTTGGAAAATTCTTATGTTTCTTTAGAAGTATCTAGTGAAACTGCCACCAGAGGCAACTACATACCCAGGAATTAGAAACATTTATGTTTTTTGCATACTAACATTGTTTTGCCAAAAACATATTAAAAATAGTGACCATTCTTGCTCAATTTTTACATATCTTTACTCTCTCTTGTATAGCTTTAATAAAGCAATTTTAAATCATCTCTTGTGTAGCTTTACAGTTTAACAGGTTGTAAATAAAATTTAATACTAAAGAACAGAATAATAACTAGAATGATAGCTATTAGCAACTTGAACATATCTTATCCTGTCAGGTTTAATCTGTTTATCAACATTTTTAATGCATTAATACCTGTTTCCCCCTCCCCCCTGAAAGAGTATTGTCAAAAAAGTAATGAGATATTTCTTCCTGTAGCTTTATTTTATACCCTTTTGCAATACTGCTCACAGTCAGTGTAAAACTGAGAAAGTACCCCTCCCCCTGTAGTACTGCAGTATTGTTTATTTGCTTTATAATGTATGTCCGCCCAACACTTTGGTTATACATTTGCTTTATTAGGTTATTAAACTATAGACCTTTGTCTGATTTGATCTTTTTTTGGCTGTTTACTTTTCTGTTGCCTTTGCTGTCTACTTCTACTACTAGTAGTAGTTATTTGTACCCTCCTGTATACTTTATTTGAACTGTATGTATACTATAACCCATCTGTTGGCTATACTTGATGTAACTGAGGTTTTTTATTTTTATCAGTGACATATATGCACAATTGTGATGTTTTATTATAATTACCAAATAGTGTTGCATGTGAACATTTTAACAATTATGTTTTAATAATAATAAGTTTTTTAGAAAAACTCAAGCTACTTGTTTGGCATTCAGCCTTGTTTCTTTTCTTATCTGTTCAACATTTCCTGTAATATTCATCCAGTCTAGGAAGGTCTGAGCTCCCATTTCAGTTAACCCCTTTAGCATTTTTCCTTTAATCGTTTGTTAGTAAAACGGAGTTAGAAAACATTTAGTATTAGATTTGTGATTTGTATAACTATGCAAACTAAACGTTATTTTACAATTAGCTTACATATTTCTTAACTTTTGATTTCAGTATTTTTTTACTTATTTAACTGCTCTGCCATTCATTTTACAAAGATTGTTTGACTAATTCCATCCATGATTTTATTTCTTTTTAAATTCAAAACTTTAACTGGTGTGGTGTTACTATACAGTTATAAAATAATTGTAAAAACAGATATTAGCTTAAAGAACACGTTTATATGTACATTATTTATATTTGCTGTTTTCTGCCTGTTATTCTTGTGCATTGTATAAAAAGAAAATACATGCATGTCAGTCTTGCCACTTTAAATCTTTATACAAGCATGTCAGTGTTGTGATTTTAAATCTTTACTCTTATTAACTATTTTTATTTAATTTTTATACACTAGAACTGTTTTGTTTACCTTTTGACTATGCTATGAGAATGGCAATCATATGCTCTACTTTACTGTAGTAATGATAAATATCTTGCTTTAATTGAATGGAAGTTTTAAACATTTGAGAATGATTTGTATTTTACCATCCTACCATGTATGCTTAACCATTTTCAAAACACAAACATATTATAAAATATATCTCTTTTGTAAAGATCAGCTGTAGTTTCCTGCTCTTTCCCAATGTATTGTTTCACCACAAACCAGAACAAATAAATAAAATATGACCAGCCACAGATTCCTCAGTTGATTTATTGCTCAATACAAAATAAATCTCTCTCTGACGTCTCGGCTGAAAAAGCCTTCAAGGAGTAAAGTGAATTCCCAATGTATGTAGGAAGTCAGTCCTTGTCAGTTTAGCTAATCTATTTTCTTCATCTTGCAACTGCTGTTGAAGAGTTTCCTCATGGTCTGCTAATATGTCTCAGGAACCTGTTTTGCTGAATTTAAAACTCCTATGCACTTTTGGAAAAATGTTTGTATAACTTGTCTAAACTTCCTGAACTCATTGTGTCTGTCTCTTAGAAGTTTATTATATTCTTTTGTAACAAAATATACTAGAGGTCCTGTCAGTAACTGATTTGACTCCTGTTGCAACTCTGAGATTAACCTTTCACATGTGGTGACAGGACATAACTGTTCAATATCTGAATATAATGGAAACACTTTACTCTTAGTTAATTATTTATCATGAACAGATCTGTCTTCACAGTCTATTGTTTTAGCAATATCATGCAATACTTTATGACATAATACACAAAATACAGTTTTTGTTGATTGACATAATAAACATTTGTCATACTCCACATGGTTTTCTTTGAGATACCAGTCAAATATTGTAATACATTTGCATAATGCCTTACTATCAACCTGCCCTAAAGTTTTACATTTACTAATATGCTGCATATACCAACATTGCAATTTACTAAGGCTTGGTTTACTCCTACACGAATTATGTCTAATAATATCCATACTGTCTAATGACATCTAAAATGTCTAATACTATGCAAACTGTCTAATAGCATCCATACTAAAAATGTGACACAGAAAAAAGTCTTACCAGTTAGCAAGAAAACAGGTGGTCAGGCTGTTATTGCAGATGGTTGGAAATTTTTCAAAGTCACTTGAGATACTGGGGAAACACAACAGGCAGTGGACTGCTGCTAAAGTAGATATCCACCTTTTCTTGGAGAATTTATGGCACTGCGCTTTCCTAAACTTCAGGCTCAATCTGGAATTAGACGTTTAAAAAACTTTACTGCTGCCAGCTGCATAAACTGGAATACTTCTGTTTAGAATTTACACATATGTACAAATGTTAGTTACTGCAATTTGACTGAAGTAACACTCTGCAGGGCTTACCCTTCCCTCTGTGTTTGAATGCAGGTAGGTCTGACTGGCTTGCCATTGAAAATTTAATTTTAAGGTGCTAAAGCACTGTGCTGTTACTCTGATGCTTACTGTGATGGATTTGAAGTCTTCTTAAGACACTCAGTCTTGCTGGCTGGATGCTGCTGAAATCAGATCTGGTTATAGTTGCATTCACAGTCTGTTGCATACAGAAACTTGCAGAATATACACTGATGAGAGAATATACTTTGCAGCACCTGTCTTTAAGAGCAGTAACCAATTACTTTTATAATAAACCACACGTACTTCTGTTACAGCTTTTAGTTATTGTTCTACTTTACTTCTTATATACTACAGATGATGTGAGAGATATAACATTTACCTCCGGACAAATGTGTCCCTACCAATACCCCTAACATAACTGGACTTAATACAGACTTTATATATATATTTAGTTAAGCACTCCCTCTTGGTTTTGGAAAGATACTGCCTTGATGATGCAAATGCTGACAGATCTGTTCTTGTGCAAATGCTGATAAGTGGAGAAAAGCATATTTTTAAGGAAACGCCTTGTGGATAAACACATGTCCTGCTGTCCATTCTTTAAATTTAGCAGATTAGTTTTTTTCTAATATATCCTGATTTTTTTTTTTACATTCTTGCCAAGCCTGTAAGAAGTCAGCTTTCTTGATGTGTGTGTAATACACTCATAAGCAAGTTCCTTATTTTTTAAGCCACAGTCATTTACTATGGATGCTAATCACATATTACTAAACTCTGTTTCTACATTTAAGCAAGCTTTATTTTATTCCTTATTTACATTGCATATTTGTAGGAAAGTTACTTTCACCTTAAAACCTTGTTGAGTATAATCTTACATAAGTGTTGAGTGGTGGTTTATCCATTTGGATTTCTTTGTTTTTTTTTCACTTTTAATTGTTATTTTGCAGGTTATACAGCAGACAGATGTCAAAATATGTTTATATACTGATTACCAATGGAAAATGGTATGTGCTGCAATGGGATTCTGAAAAGGAATGTCTGTTCGTTAGGCAGATGCTCTAACCACTACATTATTGCTGTGCTGCTTTATTTGCATATATACCCATATAGCCATGGATCCTAGTTCCCCAAACACCCACCCCAACACTTCACTGACACAGCAGTCATCCATTCTCCAGTTGGATACATGGTGTATCCACACCACTACACATTGGCCACTCCCTACTCCTGTGGACCCATCCCATGGGTTGACTCTCTCCACGTATCCTCAGACATTCCAAAAGTTTAGTCCACACACATTGGTGAAATGAGTGATCGATAGGACACTATTCACGATTTTTGGGTTGTCCCACATGGGACACATGTCTTTATTTTAAGATTTGACTCTACACTTCATTACATCATTACTCCCGTTAACATGACACTACAATAAATTAATAACTGACTATGTGGCAATGCACACGTTACACATGAGAGCTAATGATGTATGTGTTTGGTGAAATTATATTACAAATAGGACCAGTTTAGTGATTGGCATTGCCATAGCAGAAAGATCACAGGAATGATTCCATGTGTGAGAAATTCCTCACATTTGATTTTTTGAGAACAGCACTGACTTCAGATAATGTACACACTTCTGCATTTTTGCAGATTTGTCCCTTCCCTCTTACACACAACCTATTATTCTATCTACTGTCGAGGTTTGTAGGGGTACATTCATGTTATTTATGTCTGCAAAAAGAATGAATGTGTTACAGGGAATGTACTTCTACATATAGATGTATACATGTGTGTATGCATACATACTTATAACGAACTCACTGACCTCCATGGAGCGGTCCAATTAGAACCAGGATATCCAACCTTGACACGCCTGGATCCATAATTTCATACCCATGGTTCCTCCACCCCACCCAAGTTCGACATACATGCAAACCATCCATTCTCTGGTTGCTCTCACAGCCATGACACACCTCCACACATTGCCCTCTCCCCAGCATTAGGGACCATACACGTATGATGTCCCAACCCATGTATCATCAGGCCGTACCACCATTTGGTCCTTGAACATACCTGCCCTTGCTTGTGTAATAGTCGGAAGTCCACTCCACCTAGCAATTTTTGTGTAGTCCCACCAGGGACTACCCTGTGATTGTTTGTAAAGTAGACTTAGCAGATCGACAATGTTGCTTCCACTGGTAGTGCCCTGCCTGTGGTGTGGGTAGCAGTGATTTGCTCACCCCTGCCCAGCTTAATATGACATAAGTTGACAGCAGTAAATAATGCTGGGATTGCTGTTGATTCCCTTTTCATTCTTTTTGTATGCTTTATTGTCATGACGTTCATTCTATACACTATATATATATATATATATATATATATATATATATATATATATATATATATATATATATATACACACACACATATATATATATATATATATATATATATATATATATCTGTACATACACATGCACATACATCTACATAATTATATACATTTCCTATGCTGTTGCATGACTGTGCTGGATGATATGTTTGTGATAACATCAGATTTATGTATATCTGCCATGGCTTACTGGTAAATCACATTGGCTGCGGTGTGCAGGGTCCTGGGTTTGCCTTTGCAGAGGCCATTTATTTTGTTGCTGCCAGAACAAGGGCCATTGGATACAGAGTGATTAAAGCACTTTTAAGCAGTTGTGAGTGGGTGTGTGCATGTTTGCACGATGGTAGGCTGTGCTATCTTCCAATTACAGTTTGTTAAATTCCATTAGCTTCTACTATGCTTAATGTGTGTGGGCACTGCTTACACCCGCGCAAATGCACTTAGACATGCTTACCGGTACTTATATATGTTTACTACTGCTTATTTGTGCTTACTGGTGCCTTATTCATTATGACACTACCACTTTGATTGAATGACATTAGTTAAACATTTCATGCACTACTCCAGTTCACATTTACATGTTATTATGTAGGTTATGCAGCAAAAGGATGTATAAATATGTTCATATACACATTCCACATGGAAAATGATATGTGCTATAGTGTGACTTGAATCATGCATGCCTGTTCATTAAGCGGGTGCCCTAACCACTACACTATTGATGTTAATGTTGATTCCGCATGTTCTTTTCTATTTGGATGATTTTGATGTGTATGCTACGCTAAGCATTGGGCTGTGATGTGCAAACACACTGCACTTCGCTTACACTTTCGAAAATGAAGCAATACAAATGTAAAATAGGGACATGGGGGTATCTAATTGTGATAGTTCTAGGGACGGGGCTCAACATTCCACTACGTGCTTGCGTGTTTACTACTTTGAGTTTATTTCAGTGTTCGTGTACACTCTTGTATGCTTAGCATACATTTTAGTATCCACAGACACTGACTTAATTGCTTACTATTAGAGACGGGCTCTAGTAATAAGCATAGTAGGTTGTGCAACTGTGGGTGCATGTTTAAGCCTCCGTAGAGTACTTGAACATGCCCCTGCACTTGCACACATTTCCTATGCATGTCGAGGGCACTGCACACATTTCCTATGCATGTTGAGGGCACAGCAGTGCATAAATATTCATATGGCGCTATTGCACCATCTGTAATCGGGATGCTTGGTGCAAGGCTAAAACCGTCCTTGCGCCGAACTTCACGAATCCTGGGGTATGCTTATGGCCTCTGCCCTTATAGAAATGTGACTTCCAAAGTCACCCCTTCTCTTCTTTCATTGCTGCTGTCTGTTGTGTAAGCTATTTAAGTACTCTTTCTATCCATTATACTGAGTTCCCACACAGTAAAACAGTATTACACTCGAATAAACCTTCTTTACTACTACACTCTGAAAGGGTCCTGAATCAATCCTGCTCCATCATTAGATTATACATTTTTTGTATTATTTTCTACTTCAGTTAACTGTGTTTTAGAGTCCTATTGTTTTATTTATGCTTTATTTTGTTGAATTTTCACTTTAAATCATGTTAAAGGTCCCTAATACAACACACCGCATTGCCCTGGCAGTTTGCTTAAGTTGTTTTGTGGTAGCATTACAATGTCAAGATATCCTTTTTGTGTTTTTTTTACATTAAGAGGACTGTTATAGTCCAGCTAGTGTAAGCAGGTGGTGACCTGGTCTATCTGAATTGGGAAACACCTAAGAAATCTGTAAGTGTAGTTGTTTTATTGGCCAAAGGACATAGAAGACAGTTTCATGTCTTTTAAGTACCTTTATAAATGTGGAGCATTTGAGTGTCACTTCCCATCATCCTGTCCTTCAGTGATTAGTAGTGCTCTGTATAGACACAGACACCTAAAAATCAAAATTTCCCAGTAAAGCCACCTCTGAAAGTGTACCAAGTAACTTGATGTGTGTGGAGGAAGTACTTTGCACATAAAGCAGCTGGTCTGCATGTTGAAGAGCACAGCCCCTTGGATTTAGTATTATATAGCTTAGTATCGTCTCTAGCACCAAAAGCATCCTTTCATACATAACACCCTTGTAGCTCACCCTGTAAAGGATCTGACATCATGGATATGCACTTTCCCATTTTCTCCACAGCCAGCTTGGTGGATATGGGGATACTGAGACAATGTAACAATTGTCTAATGTTCACCAAAAAAACATTTAATCCTAAAAGAGGCAAATATTGCATTCAAGACATGCACAAGCACAATATCTCTGGAGGCAAAATTCTTGCATGCAAACACTCATAACAACAATCTGGTTGTCAAAAACATAAATGCTACATCCACCACACATTGTATGCACTACGCACATAGACCTACTTATACTGAGGCACTTTAATGCAATTTTCAACCCCCTAAAATCTCTCAGACATTCCACATGCATTATCCTCAGCAAACCAGAAAGCCCTCAACAGAAACAACACACAAGACAGCTCATACAACCACACCCGGTGGATTCTCAACTAGCAAGCCTATAAGTCATTCCAGTGTACTACCCAGGACTCTAGTCATAGGGGATCCATTGTATGACATACTGATGCCCCACTCACCAGGCTGAACAAGGAGAAAATAATGGTCAGTTACATATCAGGATCCACACCAAGTGATCAATGCACCATTTGACCAATGGCAAAATATCTTCCCAGGTAAATAAAAAAAATTTCATCAGAATTTAGAGTCAAATCATTTACAAGTTATTAACTCATAATTAAAGGATAATAAATAAACCTAGTTAGTACTGATGTGAGCCAACCTAAGTCAGTTAAAGACCAAGTTTTGCAGAATCATTTTTTGTATTGTACATATGTGGTTTGTAGTAGAATGCATGTGATATAATACAAAAAAGAAATAAACTGCAATACATATGTCAAAGAAAACTCTATGATTTTACAATAACTTTTCTCCCCTATATAAACCTACTGTCCTGTAGTCTGAAGATGATGACTGTATTCCACTTTTAAATTTCATCCAGTCTGTTGGTTCACCATAATCTCAAAAGATTGTAAATAAGTAATATACGCATAAAATGAAATTAAGCATGTACTTCAGACTGCTGTGACTGACTGAATTTAAAATTACTGGACTGTCATGATGGTACTGTTCTTGCTCCCTAGAGATATGACAGTCAATGCATCAACTTTCAAATGAATCTAAGTATACTAGCAAAATTGGTTTACACAAGCTTTACACACAAAATAATTGTTTTTATATCACATCCATGACTATGCAACCATGCATTAAATGTATACATATGATTATTATTATTGTTGGCCTTAATAAGATGAAATAATCTGCAAGTAGAATACTCGCACTATATTACAAAATAAACTGCATACA
The DNA here is from genome assembly GCF_019279795.1 of Protopterus annectens. Classification (NCBI taxonomy): domain Eukaryota; kingdom Metazoa; phylum Chordata; order Ceratodontiformes; family Protopteridae; genus Protopterus; species Protopterus annectens. Next base: position 182,338,448 of record NC_056742.1, on the reverse strand, counting down.
GTTACCCACATAGTACAGCGGCCATGTTGCACAAGAGATCACAGAGTCGCTAATATTCTCTGTCCAATTTTCAGCATATAGATGAAGTTTTTAAGTATGTGAATGTATTCATTTCATGCCAGCTACCTACATCACTGTGAAATCACATGTTCTGGTAATTACGTCCAGAACTGTTTCACGTTCTATCCTGAAGCCTTAGATTTGATTCCTTTAAAAAAAAAAAAAAAAAAAAAAAGACCATGAAAAGAGGCATTTTTGCACAGATGGCTTATTTATTTAATCCATAAATGATAAACACTGATTTTGATTTGATTTAAATGCATAGGCATTCCTTCTTGAAAATAAAAATAATCAGTAAATTATAAAATGTAAGTTCATTTATGCTATGGCCTGAATTCAGAAAGGTTACTGTGAGTTCTTCTTGTAGTAAACTTTCCATATTCAGAAATAGCCTTACTGCAGTGCTTGGACATGGTGGGCTTTCTCTGTGACCATGCTAGATGCTAATGGGACATCTCCAGGGAGATCCATATGCTAATTAGCTATATGGTCTCCTGGAATCACTCAGCTATTTTAAATAGCATGTCCACACCTAGCTGCTTGTGTTACTGAACATTGCCAAAAATCTCATGTCCACCTGTCATGGAAGAAGGAAGTGCTGGGAAGCTTAGCAGTCAGGTTGTGTTAGGGGTAGCTGAGCGTTTATGTATGCGAGGACTACGTGTGTGTGTGTGTGTGTGTGTGTGTGTGTGTGTGTGTGTGTGTGTGTGTGTGTGTGTGTGTGTGTGTGTGTGTGTGTGTGTGTGTGTGTGTGTGCTTAGATGAATGAGTGAATCCTGCATCACTGTGTCATGGAAATCACTGGCATTTATAAATACTATGGGTTGGGAAAATGACTAGCCACAAGGAATATCTCTTTAACAATGTGCCTTATGTGCACATAGAAAGATTATGTGGATGGTCAAGGGGCGATAAGAACTAGGGATACTCTAAATAGCATGCCTCAATGCACTAAAAACAAATAAACCTTGCCCCTCAAACCAAGGATATTAGTCCTGTGCATCATTACTAGACACCAGGAATAACACTGGAAAATAGCAAAAAACGTAAAAAAAAAAAAAAAAAAACAGCTTGGGGAGGAGGCTTTAAGTTCTAAACTTTTGACATAGCAAACAGCAGCAAAGTTCTTTTTTTTTTTGGTTATCTAATGAGCTCCTCAAGCATGCATGCAACAATTCATGACTTATGGAGAGTGACAGGGCACTCATAAGCAGATTGTTCGGCCTCATAGTGTGCTAAACTTAGTAAAGGGAAGGATTTTAATTATTCCTCTTATAAACTTATTTACTAGAATAATAGGTTTTGCATCAGGTGGCAATGAGAAGGCAGCTGGCAACAGAGGCTGATTCCCTTATATACACAGCCTCTGGACAAGGGGATAGGACTAAGTCTCCCTTACATGTTGACATCCCATACCACTACCATGTTGCCTATGTGGATGGTAATTCCCCCCATGGAGATTGAGTCTTGAGATGCCTGTATTTTGAAAAGGACAGCCCTCATGCATTCAGAGTTGTGTGCAGTGAGGTCTCTGTCTGTCACCACCTCTTTTGTATCTTCTGCTGTTCATAATGATCCCAATGCCTTTCAACCTCTTAGCACAGGAAATCTGGATAAAGCCAAAAATAATAGGGGGGAGGGGCAAAGGTCCAAAAATAGGGACAGATTTTTAATATTGCACTTATAAATTTATTGTTACCAGAATAACAGGATTTGTGTTAGCATGCATTTTTCTGAAGGATATCAAATCTGAAACTCAAATGAATGCCATTATATATTAACGTGTATCTTCAATGATTTGCCAGAAAGCTATACATTTTATGAGGAAAAGTCTAAAAATATGAGACAAAAATCTGGACATTTTGTGAAAATATCTACAGTTGAAAGGGATGATGCCACTCCACCACCTTATAGGTGAGATATCTATGAGAACAGCCAAAGGTGTGGTGGCTTGAATGAGTCTATCCACAGATGAGCTGTACTTGGAATCCATCATTTGGTATTATCTTTGCATCTCATGGAGGTTCTGATAAATAGGTAAAATATATCCTAAAGCTGACTCAAATGAAATGTGTGTCTAGTGTGATAATAAAAATTGGGTACCATGTAAGAAATAACACAACAATTGCAAACTAGGTGGATGCAAACTCACTGGAAATTAACCACAAACCACTACTTGCTGACACAAGTAAACTCATTTTATTTAGCAATTTTGTTTTTTGCAAACAAAACTCTTTTCAGAATATGTATAAACCAAAAAGTGATAAATGCATATATTTTAGTCAAGTGTCATCAAGTGCTTATTTGTTGTTTATGGGAACCATGTAAATTGAGGATGCTATTATGCCTAGGACTACTAGATGAAGAGACACTCAGTGTGCATCTGCAGAACCTAAGAAAGTACCAGCTTAAGGGCTGTGATTCTGTCTGGAATAAGAAAGGCTCAATAAGCCAGAAAGACTAGCATGTATTTGATAGAGTGCATGGACATCAGTTTGGACTTCATATTCTTGTTGTTATTTCAATAAACAGAAATAAGGAAGACTGTAGTCTCTAAAGGAGAGAAAACACTGTCCAGACTGAGAATTGGCAGGAGACAGTCACTAAGTTCCTGAAAGGCCTTGTTCTATGCAACCTTTGATTTGCTTCCACACTTGCTATGCCTTTGATAAACACTCTGGGGTTGGGATGTGATCAAATGGAATAGCCCATATTTTTTAATGCTTGCTTCCTAATCAAAAATATAGAAACCTTTGGAATGCCATTTCCAATTTTTACTTGCAGCCTAGAAATCAAAAAAGCACATCTACTATCCTTGCAGACAAGTAAGGATGCAACACTCTGTTGCCATGCTGACCAGCACTTTTAGGATATATTGGTTTAAGCTTCTCAAATGTACTATGGATATAAGGTCTTTTGTTTTCTTTGATGTTAAGAAGAACCTGAAGCAAAGCCCTATCCATTGCTGAATTGGCAGGACTTCTCGGATGGCTCTTTTTTGCAAGAGGCTTAATCTCTTTCTCTCTTTTTTTTCACTACAATTCCTTGATAAGGCAGGTAGAGATGGGGTTGTTTTTGAGTGGATAGAGGAAGTGGCTGATGTAAAATCTGGATGTAATTGTCTGCACACATCTGTCCACGTAATTGCCATCCATAAATACAGTTGTTAACAGGTGACTACAACAGAACAGCTGGACAGTCCTTCACAGAGTAATCAGCTGCCTTTAGAAGTTAGAACTTGGTACCCCTTATCATAATGTTGTGGGTCATCACCTTTCCTCTGTCAGCCATTCTGGAAATTGTTGTAGCCAGTGAGAACTGATCCCCAAACCTCTGTTGTCATACTGTTAATGACAGTGCCTGATGTACACCTAATATGGACTCTGCTGCATTCTAGAAAAGGTGTACAATTTATGAGGTTAACGTTTAACCCCAGTAGTGCTGAAGGATTTTCTTACTTCTCCTTGCTGTTCAAGTTTGGCATTTACTGACTATGCAAACAGCAGAGCTGCATCAAGAGGTGCATTTAGGAAATGTGTTTGATGTCCTTGACAGAGTCTGTAAGATTTACCAAGCATGGTGCCTAAGAGTTGCATCAGTACTTGCTGACCTTGATGTGCCATTTGTTGTATTATGTGCTAAGTTCATGGTGAAAGATGTGAAGTGGAAGACACTTTTGACATCTGGTACAACAGATTCTCTTAGTTTCCCCATCAGTCAACCTTTACAATCTTCTGTGCTTCTTTTGCAAGTCTCTTTCTTTTGGAACCACAGAATGTGTGCCATGTTGTTCACTATCCTAAAAGTGATCATGGAGAACAACAAAATATGCTTTCCGGTGTATTCCAGTGCATATGACTATTAGTTTGGGCTGAAAGGATAACAGTGCTCTGATAGATTGGATCCTTCCTTAAACAAGATTCAGCCATTCTAGAGAAAACTTTTAGGGTAGAAGAATGACCAGTCCAGTTGTTGAAAAGCTGGATGATCCTATCTGCTCTCTGGTGTAGTAGTCACCACATCCTGTTTTTCCAAGATGCAGTGCCATCATTTGAACCATTTTATCAGTAAGTGGGAACAACCATGAGGAAGATGTGGTACTGAAAGGCCTTCTTAAGGTTAAGATTTGATGGAAGAGGAGGAGATTCCAGGCCACCAACCTGCCTTGGCTTGGATAATTTCTATCAGCTTCCCAATGCTGGGGTACTGTGATAGGAGTGTTGGAGATTCAACCTCTTCATCTTCACCCATATCTTGGGCCAGATAACCTGATGAGAGAGTATGACTGAATGTGCTTCTCGTACACTTAATCCTCTTGGGCTTTCTCATAAAGGAGGAGTTTGTTGAGGAGGAATTTGCATGTCCAAATGCTGTTTGCAGCCATGGAGTGGTGCTCTCTGTCTGTAGGATCTGAAAAACAGAAGGGTACAAGGATGTCAAAGCAGGAGTCTGAGGTCCCATAATAATCCTGCATTGTTATAGCAATCATTCAATCCCTGTTCTCTGGACAATGAGGTCAGCTTTTGAAGAGTTGACTTTGAATGTCACTAACTGCATCACTGATGATACTGGTGGCAGTGGGTTCCCAACTATGAATGTAAAACTGACAACACCTGGGTTAAAATGATTTTGCTGAACATATTCTGCACCTATCCCACCTCTAAAATATTGGGTTTCAGTATCAGTGTCAGAGGTGTCCTTATCACTGAGTTATGTGATGATGATAACTGACGTAGTAACATTGCTGTCATTAGGATGGATGAAGCTAATTGAAAGTACCATGAAATTAGGACTGTAGTTGATCCTGACAGTTTCAGTTCTGATAATCCTGGTATCAAGGGGTTGACTGGCTATATCAGGACTAGGATCTTGAGGGGACTTGGTGAGCAAACACTGAGTAAAGAAAAAGGAGGTAAAAAGAATGTGCAATACTCATGAGAATGATAGCAGGGTAGGATACTTGTAACTACCTGACTGGCAACAACATTAATGCCTAGCATAACTTATTGTAATTAGAGTCTGTGGTAATGTAAAGTATACTTGAATCTACCAAGTGAGGTTTAGAGGCCTACATTTCCCATTCAGAAGTAAATGAGATAACACTGGTGGCCTTCATTCTGAGGTCTTTAAAAAATAAGAGTTCAGAGGTAATAGGCAATACCCATGAAACTATCTCTAGATGTTAACTTTTAGGGGTAATGTAAGGTTGTGGCTCTGGCTCTGAGGGTGTAATCTTCTTTGTTAGCTTAGATTGCTTGTGGGTAGTCAGAAAAGCCAATGCAGGAGGAGAAAATGAAGATGTCTTCACGGCTAGAGTTGATTTGAATTTTCAAACTTGAGGTGAGTGTGCCTATCTAAATTGGAAGGTTTAAATGCTGTACAGTCATATAGAGGTTAGCACAGAAGATTAGGGGTCTGAGCTGTTAAAAAGCTGTTTTTTGTAGTCAGTATTATGGTTTGTTATTCCTTTCAGCTCCATTTTGCCAACTGTTTGACAATGAGCAAGATTCTTTTCCAGCCAGTTGCCCCTGGTCCCCCTCAAAAAGCTATTTACAGTGGGCTTGCATAGTTAGCCAATGTAGAAACAATAAATGAGGCACACATTTTATAGGGTATTGCGAAATGTGCTTGGCCAAGATGCATAATATGCCTATGCTAATGGGAAATTTTGTTCCTCATTTAAACCCTGTAAATTCTTATAACACTTTCTGTTATAGCATATATCTGGGCAGTGAGACAGCCATAGCAAGCAAAAGGAAAGAACAATCACAAAATATACTCTAGTAATGGAGCTCTAGACAAAAGTCTGGAGCTATTTCTGTGCAGCAGAGTGACTATAAAGCATATATGAAGAAATCCAAGGAGAGACACTTTACAGGGTAAAAGGGATGGACTTTTTATTGTGGAAGTTTCTTCAGCTGGGCTGACAAAGTCCCTTCAGGTTTTGTTGTTGTGTTAATGAAGATTGAAATCCAATCACGTGTATGGGTATTACATCTGGAAATATGTTGCATTACCTGGATGATGAAACATGAAATTGCTTCCAAACTTTTCAGCCAGTTTAGTTGCAAAATAAAAAGGTTTTACTCCAGTGAAAGAGATCATAACAGTTGAGGAGCTCCAAAAGGTGTGATATTCCTTGCCATGCTGGGCTTTAAGTGGAAAGGATATAGTGTAAAGATAACCACAGTAGTATAGGCTTTGTTATTCATAACCCAAGAATGTAAATATCAGGGATGGGAAAAAAACATAGGTCTCAGAGAAGAGTTACCCACTAAAAATCTGGACTGGTATGAGTAGAAGAGGTGAAGAGGAAAAGTGTTGTCACGAAAGAAATTCTCTTAATTTTTCAATATATTTTGAGTTTCTAATATCATAATGGGAATGGACCCCATTTCTAAGGCAAAGTAAAGTTCATAAAATTAGTATTGTTTCAATCTTCGATGCTAGCCAGAAGTACTTTTCACAGCACCTGCGATGTGCCCAGTAAATGACTCCTCTTGCAATTCGTATGGAGTTACATGTATTGGTAACATATCCAAGTATGATTGTAAATTCTTTTTTATAAGACCCGTTGTTCCTACTACTATTGGAACTGTCTGGGTATCCTTCTTCCACAATGCCCTAATTTCTGCCTGCAAATCCTGGTATTTTATGACTTTGTGTCTTTCTGTACATAAGACACTGTGGCCACTGGGTGTAGCAATTTCAGTGATCAATGCTATTTTTTTCTTCTTTTCATGGACTACTATATCTGGTTTTCTCACATCTATTTTTGAACTGTTGGTAATAGGTGATCCCATGTGATATAATCTTCATCATTTTCTATAATGCTTTGTGGCTCATGTTTCCAGTGTTTTTCAGCTTCTTCAATAGTATGTTTGCACAATCCCCAATGCAACAGTCTAGCCACATTATTATGCCCTTTATTAAACAGTTCTTCTACCATTAATATATCACAACCAGCAACAAGATTTGTGACTGTTTCCAATTCTGTTTTACAAAACCTACATTTATCTGTTTCTCCCACATGTTCAGACTTTGTAAACTAACTTGTACATAGTCCACTATCCTGGGCTGCCAATATTAACTTTTCATCTTTGGTTTAAATTCACCTATACTTAAGCATTCCTGGGTTCGATCCTGATCAATATGATGCTGTTCCAAGAGTTTTCTGTACTTGTAACTATATTTATGTATTTTCCACATTTCTTGCCTTCTCGTCTGATCCTTCACCTTATATTCTTTCTTTTGTTTTGTTTTTTGTTTTGTTTTTTTTGGCACATTCAGTTGCTGCCTAATTTTTATCTACTTCTGGTCTGATTTCCATTCCTGCTTGATGCCAATATGCGTCTGTTAAATAAGTCATCTATTCAACACCTTTTGGGGCCAGTCATTCCAAACTGTAAGTTAGAACAAGAAGAGCAAACTGGTTTATAGCTAGAACTTTGTTCCTGGATGTTAGTGCTGTTTTCAGTATTAAAGTCTTTTAAAATATTCTTTATTTTTATTCACCTTTGTTCATGTTTTTTTGTTGATTCCTTCTTCAATTCACAAATATTTATGCATTCCCTTTTGCTCGTGTTCTTTTATATCACATTCTTCTCCCAAACTATTTTCTAGGGGCTGCAGTTTTCCTGCTTTAAAGGTTGCTTTTTCACATTTATCAAGACCAAATGACATTTTTATATTATCTGAAAATGCTTTGACTGCTTACAGTTGTGCTTTCAGTTCCTCATCTGATGGACTATATAATTGGAACTCATCTACAAACAGAAGACAAGAAGTCTTTACATTTTCTTGTGTTCTGGGAGCCAAATTGTAACCATGACCTAACCTGTTAAGTAGAATATCCCCCCTTTGAAGTTTTATCCCTGGAGTAATAATTTATCCTTTATTATGGCTTAACTGCAAAGTAGTTTGCCACTCTTTCATGGTCACTGTAATATAACTGATTAGTGTAGGGTGTATCTTATTCATTTTTAAACACTCTTTTATCCATGAATGCGGGTTACTGTCAAATGCTTTTTTGGGTTACATATTGAAAGAACGAAAGTTACAAAGTGCGAACGCTCAGATGAGCGAAAATGCCACAACTCGAAGTTTTTTTTTTTTTAACATAGTACAGTGAAGATCACAATATTTGCCCTTTCTTCATTGTAGTGCAATCTCAGAGTTGGAATATATATTTAACGGGAGGTGTGGGGACACAACCCCCCACAATAACATTTTCGAGTTGCGGCATTTTCGCTCATCTGAGCATTCACACTTTGTAACTTTCTTCTTTCAATATAGACTCCTTTTTTGTAGTCTGTCCATGGCATACTTAGATTCTACCCCTTTATACAGTTCTCCATTATAACTTTATTTAACAACATATGATCATTTGATCCATATCATTTTCTTTTACTACCCTTTTGTTCTAGTGCCATGATTGAGTTTTCTTCTAAATGAGTATGAACTCTGTTGGCAACAATTCCAGTGTATAGTTTATATGTGGTCAGAAAGCAAGCTATTGGTCTATAATTTTTAGGATAGCTTGCAGGTTTGCTTTTAAGTAGGAGTATTGTTTTTCCTTTTGTTAACTTGTTTTGTGTCTGTTTAGGGTGTGCATATAAATAGCTCTCACTCATGGCTAAATCTTCATGTAAATATGTTAATGCTTTTAGCCAGAAGTTAGGTGCTACATCTCGGCCTGGGGTTTTCCAATTAGGCGATTTTCTTAACTTTGTTTCAATCTGTCTGACCATTACTTAATCCCATTTCATATCCCATACCTTTAAACTTCTTATTCTTTCCTTTACTACTTCTATTCATTCAGCATCTTTGTTATGTTCCACAGGATCTTCATAGATATTTCCTCCAAAATGTATCGCTTTCTTCTTTTTTGGTGGTGCTTCAATTCCTTTGGCATAGTTTCCCATTTCTCTGTAATTTTTTGGGGATCATCAATAAAGTGCTTAATTTGTACTTTTCCTTTATATTTATCTGCCTGTCTTCTAAGTTTTTCTGCCTGTGGTAATATTTTTAGTTTATTATTTGCAAAAGTGCATGATAGAGCCTGATCTGTTCTGATACTGGACATTGCTTTTATCATGTCTGTCTTTGAGTTATTTTGTTGATCTATTCCCTCTTCTATATGCGAACAGTGACGCTTCTTGTCTTAATTGCTTTATAGTTTTCTCTATTCGATACTTCTATGATGGCATTCAATGTCTTCCCTTCCTTTCCCTTACTCCGTGTGTTTCTATGATAAGACATTATCTGTTATTAATTTAGCTGCACAGTAATATATCCTATTTACTTCTGTTATATTGCATGAATCCCTGTGGATAGCTGTAATTACTGTGTTCATTTGTTTTGTATTAACATCTAACATTTTGGGTTTTATTGACTTTGTGTCTATTTCTTTCATTGATCTTAATATGTCTGTCCATCTTTATTAAATCACAGGATCATAGGAGGTTACTAGACTGAGGCCCTTACAAGCCTAGTAAAGTTTTTTCCCTCTTTTAAATGTGCAATTAGTAGACCTGACTCAATACCTGTTGTCCCTGTGCAGATGGGATCTAGGTAAAACCCCAGGGGTGAATTTGTGAATCCCCATAAATCAAGCAACTCTTGTCTTAGATCATTTTCTTCTAAACTGAGGGCACATTCTTTGTTCACCATTTCCTGCGGGCATTCTATAAAAAGTTCCTAAGCATCTTCCTGTGTTACATTCTTTTCAGTTTCATGCTGTATCATCCATTGTTCTTTCACATGGGAACTCACTGGCCTATCACTCCAAAACAATGACTGCATCAGAGCTGCCACAGTTTCCTGTTCCTTCCCTTGCTATGCAACTCCCACTGAACTTTTGTACTGGCTTCCTATGGAAAGCTTCAAAGTATCTTCATATTGCAACTGATCAGATGTTTCTAGCTCATCTGGTTTCTCCTTAATTTGTGGATCTAATACGCTATCCTGCTGTGATGTTGTCTGAGTTAGATTTTCTACATTAAAGCCTTCACTATGCAGGTAATCCATAACCTCAGTTTCTATTTCTTGAATTTCTCATTACTAATCTACTTTTAAACTTTTCTTTATTTTCTTTTTTTGTATTGTAAAATGTTCCATGTCTGGATGCCTTTGCCTGCCTTTCTCTTCAACTATCTTTGGTGCTGTTTTTTGTATTAATTAGTGTTGCTTTCTCCTTTGCATAAATAGATAGTGCACCATATTAAATCACTTTCTCTTTCACATGTCCATATTTATTTTTTATATGTCTCCTGCTGCTCCTGTTTCTCCTTACTTTTCGGACTCATTGTTCCGTCATGCTGTGATATAACCTGTGTTAGACTTTCTGCACTAAATACTTCACTTCCCAAGTATTCCATAACTTTAACTTCTATTTTGTTTTAACTTCTACTTTACTAATCTTCTGTTCTACGTACCCTCTTTGTGATGTTATCTTTTTTCATTGTGAAATTTTCCATATCTGGATGCCTTTGCCTGTATATCTCTTTGAATATCTTTGGGACAGTCTTTTTCATGCTGATTAATTTGGCTTTCTCCTTTGCATAAATATTGCACCAAATCCAATCTATCTTTCTTTCCCATGTCTATATATCTTTATACCTTTCAAAATTTTCTAGATTTTGTTCTTTATATTGTTCTTTATATTTTTGTACTTCCTCAGTCACTTCTTTCACCAAATGGCTCAAGGTTTCTTGGTCTATATAATGTTTTTCATAAATGTGTTGTATTAATGAACACAGATTTTATTTGAAGCCTCTGACAGTTTTTTTTTTCAATAATCTTCTCTATCACCTTTATGGCTTTTTTTTGACCTATCAGTTTTTGCGATTTTTGTCAGCTGCAAATTCCTTCTACAACAGGGGGGGCATCCTCACCTGGCATGGCCTAGCTCCATTTTGGAATATTTGTGTGTCTTGAAGATTCTACATTGTCATTTTTTCCAGTCCAGGTACCAGTGCACCTACCAGGATTGAGCATTTTTTTCCTGACCCAGCCATCTTTTTTTTAGTTTTGACCCTATTTCTGTCCATGATGTATGCTATATAAAATACTGCCTATATATCAGTGTCATCTTGGTAAGATTTTGTGAATAACAGGGTCCACCAGGTGAGGGTACTCTTCAAGACTTGAGGATGAATTCAGTTCCAGCAATACTACTCTCCTTTGCTTGCTGGCTTATCTCTCCATTCAGACCCCAGTCATCTTTCCATTCATACCTCTATCATACCTCCAATAAGACAGGAGAGATGAGGAAGAATGTCATCAGACCATTTAAAATCCAGCAAAAGAGGGACCAGAGGATCAGAATAGGCATTGTAATAGTTCCATTACATAGAGGAAGACAGACAAGTGTTTTCATTTCATGATTTGATTTTAAAATCATTTTAACAGTCTGTGTCTGATTTGGCTATAGTCTTTAAGCTGATATTAGTAATTTCAGTACATAGCAGCACTGCATTTTTGATATTTAAGTGGCCTAAGTGTTGCTGTTAAACCATGGCTTCATTCTTGTGTACTGAATCTGTCAGGCTAGTTCATGACTTGCCTTTGCATTAAAGCAGTTCCAGGCCAGTCAGCTTAGAGTTAAGAGTCAAATTGTTTTTCCCTTTCACCGACATAAACTCAATGCATCTGTTGTTGCCTGCATCTTACGATAATTTTACAACATAATTCCCTCGCTCTGCTTTGTTTATTGGCTGTTGACAATAAGCACAAGTATCATTATGCAAAGTATATCTCCTTAAATTACCCACCATGCTAAAAGACCTTTGATAAAAATGCATACCACTGAATGCACTGATACCGCTTGCACTGATCTTAGTATCAAATTAGTGAGCTTTTTTTTTTTTTACTATAATTAGTTTACTGGTTCTTGCTGGTGGCAGTTATTTTGTATTGAAATGCAAATATCCAGCAGCAAGTCCATCCAAATATTATTCTAAAACTGGAGTCAAAGCAGTTATAGTTACCCCTGTCAGTATCGTGGACCAGCACTTCCCCACAACTTCTCTAACCAGCCTGATTAAGATGAGAACTTTGGGACAGTGTAAGAATTGTCTCTTACTGTCTGATGATCATCTATTACTAAAATAACATAACACAATATGTGACAGATGTTCATCTATTACATCCCTGGAGGCAAAAATATCTCACACACAGTAAACTCAGACACCAAAATTGTTAGCATTACAGCACACATCACACATATCCAAGGCCATCACAATATGCATAATCCATCATATGCTGAGGTTCTAGTGATTAACATGCCTAAACCTCAAAGACCACCAAAACACAACACAGTCACAGAACATACTCAGCGTATTAACCCTACTCCCTCAAATAGCACAAGGAGTCCCAAAGTCACAGATTCTGAGCACATAAGGCAGGCATCAGCTAAACCAAACATTCTTGTTATAAGTGGCTCCATTGTAAGTCATGCAGAGTAATAGTTAGTTGCTTAGCTGGTACCCAGGATCCTTCAGATCAGCCATGCACTCATGAACCTGAACAACAAGCTTATGACTTTGTCATATTTCATCCTGGTATCAGTGACTTGAGGTGTACCTCTCTGGACAATATAATATGAAGAGAGAGGTATGATGGAGCTTTCAGACTGCGAGTCCAAGGCAGGTATGAGCTTAGCAATGAACAGCGTTCTACCTTCTCCAAGAATGATGCCATGATATGACCGAAAAATAGACTTCGGTAATTGGCTTAGTTTTTGGTGTCAAAGTGGGTCCAATATTTGTCAGCCTGGGAGGATATGGTCAACAAACCATGCTGCATCACCAGAGATAGCCTGCATCTATCCTCTCTAAGATTTAGTTTACTGTCAAGGACACTGTCCACCCCAAGGTGCCATTTTAGGCAATGCCAGCCTGATAAACTAATCAACATAATGAAATAAACAAATGGGAAATGAATGTCTTACTGATCAATGCTAGGAACCTAAACAAAAAACTACCCTTCTTACAAGCTCTTCTCACTTTGTTGGACACTGATGTCTGTGTAGTGACTGAACAAAACATAATGCTATGCACGCAGGGTATGCAAGGCCCGAACATACCAAATCAACCACAATTGGCCAGCATAATGTGAACCTGGACACTGATGAAAAAGAAAAAACTCAAAAAGAGTCAAGTAAAATACATAACTTTTATTTCCAAACCGGTTTCAGCTAAACCGCCTTCTTCAGTGAAAAAGTCTATGTTACATGTCAAAAATCTAATGAATATTTATATGAAACCCCAAACAATGTGATGCATGGTATGTTCCCGCTCCTGGTCATGATAACATAAACAATGAGATAATCAAGAAATAAAAATAACAAAAGCAAAAACAAAGACAAAGAGACAATTCCTAGTTGACCAAAGTGATATCATAATAATTATATACATAAATAAGAACATATTTATCTTATTAATAATAAAAATGAAAAAATACAATATGGGCATCCATAATAACTGAAATTAACAAAAATGGATCCAAAAGGTACAGATAAATAGGTGATGGTAGAAACCAGGCATAGTTTGACCAGCAATATAATAACAATAATTAATGAGATCATGAATAGTTACAGGTAATGTTGTCTACTTCAGTATAATCCAAGGTAGTATGTAAATGCAAGTATAAGGAATCCAAACCACCCAGCAATGATACACAGATAAAAAACAAAAATGGAAACCAGAATATGAATACAAAATTTTCATGGCAAAAAACAGAAAATAAGTAAATATATTAAATGAGAGATATCTAACAAACTATATCTCCTTATTAGAGTATTATGGTAAAAATATACATAATATTATGGAAAAAAAACAGGGTCCATGAATATGAAGTAACCAGACATAGTCATATAAATAATATATATGAGGCACGGCACAGAATCCCATAAATTAAATAACATTGTGGAAAATATTTCACAAATGGTCATTCAAGCCTGGGGGAAATAATGCCCCTAGGGTAATGATCCAATATTTCTCCTTGTGATTGAGAATACTGTGCCATCCTTGTGAGTTGCTTCTGTCTCCAATGATTTTATCTATAATCATAAATCTAAACTGAGCATTATGATGTTTCAAAGTATGTCTATAAAGGGCATTGGTTTCTTTTTTGTTCTTAATATCACTCGTGTTCATTCATACGAATTCCTAAAGACTGGGAGGTTTGTCCAACATAAAAAGCTGAACATTGGCAGGTAGCCAAATAGACCACCCAACTGCTACTGCAGTTACCAAAAACGTTGGATTCATACACTTTACTGGTATTAGCGCTGGTGAATTGTTTAAATTTGCTAACCTGTTTACAAGAACCACAGTGTCCACAGGGGAAAGTGCCCAACAATTCATCTCCAGACATAGTCATTTGTTTGTATATAGCTCCCCCACTTTCCTTGTTCTTAAAGTGGGAGAACAAGGAACCTAATGTTTTACCACGTCTGTATGTAAAGTGACACTGTGGACCCAAAAGTTGTCTGAGCTGATCATTTGCCAAAAGAATATTCCAATGAATGTTGATTATACTTCTGATTGCATTATGATTTCTACCATAAGTGGTAACGAACCTGAGAGTTGATTTGGATTGGTTGATATCCCGTGCTTTGTATTGTAATAGTGTGTTCCTATCAGCCTTGTTAGACCATTCACATGCCCTGACAATATCCTGCTATTTGTAACCTCTATCAACAAATCTGTTGAACAAATCTAACCTAGCACGTTCATAATCTTGTTGTGTTGAACTTATGTGTTTGATACGCATAAATTGTGATTTGGGTATATTGCGGATGGTATGGCATGGGTGCATACTTGAAGCGTGAAGCAGTGTATTATATTGGGGATATTTCCGGTATGTCCTGGTGCTTAGGGTATGATCCATATTTCTAGATACTGTAACATCCAAACAATTGATGGTTTCTAAATGATATGTTACAGTGAACTCGATCCCCCAAATGCTGTCATTGAGATATTCAACAAATTCATGTAAGTATGTAGCATCCGCACGCCACACCATCCAGCAATCATCTAAATATCTATGCCATATATCAATTTCTACAAGATAAATGTTGTGGAGAGGATCATATATCATACATTCTTTGAAATATGCCATGAATAGATCTGCGTAGATTGGAGCAAAGGATGCTCCCATGGCAGTACCCTGAAGCTGCCAATAGCATTCTCCTTGAAAATAAAAAACATTCTTGTTTAATACATGTTCCGCCATACAGATTAACAATGTATTAAAACCAGGTGGATATAAGGCAGACTGATCCAACCAATACTGAAGAGCTTGTAGACCTGCCCAATGGGGTATGCTAGTGTATAAAGCTTTAACATCTAACGAGCACATAAGCCAATTGGGCTCCAATTGCGTATCTTGAACAATCTGAAGAAATTGTGTGGTGTCCTGTAATCTTGCCCTGACAAGAGTCAGTAGAGGTTTTAGATATTGTGTAAGGAACATGGATAATGGTTCTGTCAAAGATCCAATGCCAGATACTATGGGTCTGCCTGGAGGTTTTGAAATAGATTTGTGAATTTTAGGAAGAAGGTATAGAACCTGTTTCTGTGGGTCTTTGACCATGAGATGTTGAACATTGTTCTTAGTAATAATACCTTCTTCTTCAGCTTGATTCAAAAAGGAATCTATTTATTTCTTATATACTGGAGTAGGATCTATAGCCATACACATATAACAACTGGTATCAGATAATTGTGACCTGCCCTCATTGAGATAATAGCTCATATTCATAACCACAACTGCTCCGCCCTTATCTGCCGGTAAAATCGCAATGTTGTGATTGTTCCATAATTGTTGCAGAGCCGTGATCAGAGAAGGTGATAAATTGTGCCCCAGTATGCTGAATTCCTTGTGTTGTAAATGTAGATCCCTGAGTACCGATTGTAAAAAAAATAGATAAGTGTTTATTCATAGGTGGTTGAAATTCAGATTTTAAGAATCAGAATTCATTAGATCTTTGAGAGTCCCTGTCAGAAAAAAATAGTTTCAAATTTAGATTACTACAAAACCTAAGGACATCTGTAACAACATTGTATTCATTAGAGAAAAACCCTGATACAAAACCAAGTCCTTTATTCAGCAATTGTTCTTGTTCATGTGACAGTGTTGCATCAGACAAATTTAAAACATTTTGATAGAGACATTCAGTTACATAAGAAAATTCTGTATCAGCCCCTCTAAAGAGTTGGTTTTTGTTCCCATGCTTATGTTTACATCCTCCCCGACGCCTTTTTCTATTTCTAAAGGGACAAACATATTGGATTTTTTGTGATTAGGTGATTCCCTATATTCAACACTATCATTGTCTGTGTAGGAGGAATCCTCCCCTGATGTGCTTACATTGGACTTCTCCCTAGTTTTTTAAAATAGATCTGGGTCTTTTTCTAGCTCTGGAAGCTACTGTCCCCTGGTTGGCATCCATAAACCTGACTGTTCTGTGAGACTCAAAGGGATGTCCTCTCTGGTAGTCTGAGATGTCCCTATTAAATTTTTTAATTTTCCTTTCCCTGGTTAATTTGTCATGGTTTGCCAGCACCTTGGACAATTTTTTGGTTGATTCTATATATGTGGGCAGGGACTCAAATTTTTTACATTCCTCACATAATGCTCGAACTTCAGTGAGGTTGTTATCAACCATTCTTTCATAATATTGTGCCAATATTTTGACGAACATCATAGATGCTTGTTGTAAAGCCTCATTCCATTCATTGATTAGTCTCTCTTCAGATCTACCAAACAAAGGCTGTAAACGGATCCTTAGACCCCTCAGAGCAATGTTTTTGCTTAAATACACATGAAACAGTTTTAAGTGCCAGATGTTCGATCTTAGATTTTTGAGTCCCTTGCTGAGGGCATTAAATGCCATATCACATCCATGGGATGGATTATACCTAGACTCATTTTGATTATTGCCTGGTATGATATTGATTCCAAACACACCAATATCCTCCCTATCGGCACATAATCCTTGTAAAATATTTTCCAAATCCATGCTTGTATAGTTAATTCAAATGATATAAAGACAATCAAAAGAGCTGGCACCCAAGACATCAACCTACAGTATAACTACCATGAAAAATGTAATATATTATTAACTACTGTAGTTAAAGACAGTAATGGTATGAATGTCAGAGGACAGTATGTATATCAAGGTATACCTATGATAAACAATATCCCAATAAATGGTTACCTAGCTAACCCAGTTATGAATAGTCCAACAGTGAATATGAAACAAATATCTGGGTTTGTGTTTATCAAAATCCCGTTATCAAATGAAGAAGTGTATTATATACTAAAAAAAGGCTATGTGAATATAGAGAAAAAACTTTTTTTCATCTGCATAACCATATCCTTTAGATTCCAACTATGGCCCTGTACCCAAAAGATATATCAAAGCTGAAAAATAAGCACCCAACGATGGATGACTGATATATCCTAATGTCCCAGAATAGTATATGTACCCATAGGTTGTCTTATGAAATGATAGACTTGCACCCAAAATTAAAGAAATGTCTGTGAGGGATACCAGGGTCCAAGCTCAGGCAATCAGATAATATTAGTGTTTATAAGGATACATCAAATTAGGGCGGCCACGGTGGTGCAGTGGTTAGCATTGCCGCCTCACAGCAAGAGGTTCTCCGGTCGCCATCTCCTGGGGGGTGCCTCTGCTCTTGAGTCTGCATGTCTCCCTGTGGTCGCTGGGTGGTTTCCTCCGGGCTCCGGTTTCTCCCCATCCCAAAAGACACATGCTGGGTGGATTGATACTCTAAAGTGGTGGCCTAGGTGTGTGTGAGTGTGCCTTCTGTGGAAGCTGGGTGCCTCGACACCGCAACTCTCTGCATAAAAACAGTAAAACTCTACAATGTGATCACCTGTGACAAGGTGATCCGCTGTGGGAAGAAAGAAGAAGAAGATAAGGATACATCAAATTTGGGCCTGCACAGCAGGCCTGGAACTGGATATATACTCCTAATCACCGAGTATACACAGTGTATATAAAAACTCACAGTCCAAAAAAGAAACCCAATATACTGAGTTGAGTTAACTATGAGCAGGACTGTTATAAATATAGATATATCCCATGTGCGGGTTATAGCCTAACACTTTTCACTAAACAGTACTAAACAACAGTATCGGTAGATAAAAGTCCAGTTTTGTACCAGGGTTTTTCTCTGATGAATACAATGTTGTTACAGATGTCCTTAGGTTTTGTCGTAATCTCAATTTGAAACTATTTTTTTCTGACAGGGACTCTCAAAGATCTAATGAATTCTGATTCTTAAAATCTGAATTTCAGCCACCTATGAATAAACACGTATCTATTTTTTTACAATCGGTACTCAGGGATCTACATTTCCAACACAAGGAATTCTGCATACTGGGGCACAATTTATCACCTTCCAAGATCACGGCTCTGCAACAATTACGGAACAATCACAGCATTGCGATTTTACTGGCAGATAAGGGTGGAGCAGTTGTGGTTATGAATATGAGCTATCTCAATGAGGGCAGGTCACAATTATCTGATACCAGTTGTTATATGTGTATGGCTGGGTCTACCTGACAACGTCGACAGCTTAGAACGCCGACAATGAGAACACCGACATCAGAAGATCGACAAGTGAGAAGACCGACGGATGAAAACACCGACGCTGAGAACACCAACATGGGAAAAGGCTGTGTAAGTATGCGGTAGTGATGGACGTTAGGGTGCGAGTAAGGTAAGTGTGTAATATTGACGGTCTGTAGGGATAAGGGTGGGTTAAGTGAGTTAGGGTTAGGGCGCGGGTTAGGTAAGTGTGCGGTAGTGATAGTCTTTGGGTTAGGGGCGGGTTAAGTGAGTTAGGGTTAGGGCGCGGGTTAAGTGAGTGTGTGATAGTGACAGTGTTTGGGTTAGGGGTGGGTTAAGTGAGTTAGGGTGCAGGTTAGGTAAGTGTGCAGTAGTGATAGTCTTTGGGTTAGGGGTGGGTTAAGTGAGTTAGGGTTAGGCGGGTTAGGTGAGTGTGCGATAGTGACGGACCTTAGGGTTAGGGTTTGGGTTAAGGTTGTAGATAGTTGTGTATGTGAGGTTTAGTGTGTGTTTTTAAGGATTTTGGTGTGCTTGTGTTGTGTGTGTGCTTTTTGGACAGGGGATTTGTTTTGTTTGTTGATTGTCTGTATTATGGTGTGTCGGGCATATGAGGTTTCGTGTTTGTGAACTGTCGGTTATGTGGTGTCGGTGATTTCATTGTCGGTGTTGTCAGGTAGACCCGTATGGCTATAGATCCTACTCCAGTATTTAAGAAAGAAATAGATTCCTTTTTGAATCAAGCTGAAGAAGAAGGTATTATTACTAAGAACAATGTTCAACATCTCATGGTCAAAGACCCACAGAAACAGGTTCTATACCTTCTTCCTAAAATTCACAAATCTATTTCAAAACCTCCAGGCAGACCCATAGTATCTGGCATTGGATCTTTGACAGAACCATTATCCATGTTCCTTACACAATATCTAAAACCTCTACTGACTCTTGTCAGGGCAAGATTACAGGACACCACACAATTTCTTCAGATTGTTCAAGATACGCAATTGGAGCCCAGTTGGCTTATGTGCTCGTTAGATGTTAAAGCTTTATACACTAGCATACCCCATTGGGCAGGTCTACAAGCTCTTCAGTATTGGTTGGAGCAGTCTGCCTTATATCCATCTGGTTTTAATACATTGTTAATCTGTATGGCGGAACATGTATTAAACAAGAATGTTTTTTATTTTCAAGGGGAATGCTATTGGCAGCTTCAGGGTACTGCCATGGGAGCATCCTTTGCTCCAATCTACGCAGATCTATTCATGGCATATTTGAAGAATGCATGATATATTATCCTCTCTACAACATTTATCTTGTAGAAATTGACATATGGCGTAGATATTTAGATGATTGCTGGATGGTGTGGCATGCGGATGCTGCATACTTACATGAATTTGTTGAATATCTCAATGACAACATTTGGGGGATTGAGTTCACTGTAACATATCATTTAGAAACCATCATTTTTTTTGGATGTTACAGTATCTAGAAATATGGATTATACCCTAAGCACCAGGACATACCGGAAATATCCCCAATATAATACACTGCTTCAAGCTTCAAGTATGCACCCATGCCACACCATTCGCAATATACCCAAATCACAATTTATGCGTGTCAAACGCATAAGCTCAACACAACAAGATTATGAACGTGCTAGGTTAGATTTGTTCAACAGATTTGTTGATAGAGGTTACAAACAGCAGGATATTGTCAGGGCATGTGAATGGTCTAACAAGGCTGATAGGAGCACACTATTACAATACAAAGCATGGGATACCAACCAATCCAAATCAACTCTCAGGTTCGTTACCACTTATGGTAGAAATCATAATGCAATCAGAAGTATAATCAACATACATTGGAATATTCTTTTGGCAAATGATCAGCTCAGACAACTTTTGGGTCCACAGTGTCACTTTACATACAGACGTGGTAAAACATTAGGTTCCTTGTTCTCTCACTTTAAGAACAAGGAAAGTGGGGGAGCTATATACAAACAAATGACTATGTCTGGAGATGAATTGTTGGGTACTTTCCCCTGTGGACACTGTGGTTCTTGTAAACAGGTTAGCAAATTTAAACAATTCACCAGCGCTAATACCAGTAAAGTGTATGAATCCAACGTATTTGGTTACTGCAGTAGCAGTTGGTTGGTCTATTTGGCTACCTGCCAATGTTCAGCTTTTTATGTTGGACAAACCTCCCAGTCTTTAAGAATTCGTATGAATGAACACAAGAGTGATATTAAGAACAAAAAAGAAACCAATGCCCTTTACAGACATACTTTGAAACATCATAATGCTCAGTTTAAATTTATAATTATAAATAAAATCATTGGAGACAGAAGCAACTCACAAGGATGGCACAGTATTCTCAATCACAAGGAGAAATATTGGATCATTACCATAGGGGCATTATTTCCCCCAGGCTTGAATGACCATTTGTGAAATATTTTCCACAATGTTATTTAATTTATGGGATTCTGTGCCGTGCCTCATATATATTATTTATATGACTATGTCTGGTTACTTCATATTCATGGACCCTGTCTTTGTTCCATAATATTATGTATATTTTTACCATAATACTCTAATAAGGATATATAGTTTGTTAGATATCTCTCATTTAATATATTTACTTTTTTTTTTTTTTGCCATGAAACTTTTGTATTCATATTCTGGTTTCCATTTTTTGTTTTTTATCTGTGTATCATTGCTGGATGGTTTGGATTCCTTATACTTGCATTTACATACTACCTTGGATTATACTCAAGTAGACAACATTACCTGTAACTATTCATGATCTCATTAAATATTGTTATTATATTGCTGGTCATACTATGCCTGGTTTTTACCATCACCTATTTATCTGTACCTTTTATATCCATTTTTGTTAATTTCAATTATTATGGATGCCCATATCGTATTTTTTCATTTTTATTTTTATTATTAATAAGATAAATATGTTCATATTTATGTATATAATTATTATGATATCACTTCGGTCAACTAGGAATTGTCTCTTTGTCTTTGTTTTTGCTATTGTTATTTTTATTTCTTGATTATCTCATTGTTTATGTTATCATGACCAGTGGCGGGAACATACCATGTATCCCATTGGTTGGGGTTGCATATAAATATTCATTAGATTTTTGACATGTAACATAGACTTTTTCACTGAAGAAGGCGGTTTAGCCGAAACCGGTTTGGAAATAAGTTATGTACTTTACTTAACTCTTTTTGAGTTTTTTTTTCTTTTTCATCAGTGTCCAGGTTCACATTATGCTGGCCAATTGTGGTTGATTGTGTAGTGACTGAAACATGGTTTAAAATAGTGGAGAGCACTCCAGCTGTGTAGGGCTATAATGCCTTTCACTAATTTAGACCAGCTACTGCAGAAGAGAGGGGAAAAAAAGTGGCAGGTGTATCAGTCTACATTCAGAAGAGACTCAAATCAAGGCTGGTAAAGCAACATGATGCACTCAATCTTCTTCATATTTAAGTAATCATCTGAAAGGTCCAATACCACTAATTATATAGCTATAGAACTACCTACCTATAGGGGGGTCCCGTGGTAGTGGTGCTGCAGTAGCATTGTCGCCTCACAGCAAGATGTTGTCCCATTTGATTCTTAGCTAGAGTGTCTTCTGTGTGGAGGCATGCGTGAATGAGCATGCCTTCATTGAAGGTTGTGTGTCAGGGCTGGTAACTCGGCACGTAAAAATCCACTACCAAACATTAGCGGACCGGATTTCCGCTGTGGCGACCCCTAACTGGGATATGCCGAAAGACACAACAACAACATAGAACTACCTATAGGGCATAAAGAAGGCCAAAATTCCTTTCTTCAGGAATTAGAATCACTCAGTATTAAACCTAATACCATTTTCCTAGGTCATCAAAACTATCCAGCTATAGACAATAAAACCTACACCACCAGTAGTGCACAAGCACAGAGATTCCTGGAATCTGTCAATACAAATATCCTGGAATGATTAGCCAGAGTGCCAACTCTGGGGAATAACATCTTGGATCTTGTCTTTACTAATATGGGACCATCACTTGAATATCCATCACTTGTTATGTCAGACCATAAGCAGCTTCTTTGAAATAAAACTGAAACCATAGATCCCTTCCATCGAAAGTACCTTTAGACAGGGTATGCTTATGTCATCTACTTCTGAAGGAGCTCATTTAGCTATAGATAATAATCTAAAGTACTGGTATCAGCTGATATCTGATAATAAAGTTAAAAATCTAGATTTCTTAAAACAAGAATTTGATCTAAGAGAAACTTGCTGGTTAGAGGTTCAGATCTTTAGACAGCATCTCATTGATAGAATAGATCTAATGTCTATAACAGTTAAAGAATCTATTCCAAAACTGATTGATTACTTGATAATAAATTTACAGCATAAAGTTTCTGATAAAGGTAAACTTTCATATATACATAAAATTATCAGACAAGAAACTTTTTACAATGTAGATTCATACTGGAATTATTTCACCTCTATTAATGGGGACCCACCAACTCAACAAGATAAACAATATATATTGGAATCTGCTTATAGAACTACATCTTCCATTGTCTGGAGACTTTATACATGGAAATTTTACATAGATCTTTTATACACCTTTGATGATGAATAAAATTAATAATAAAGATAATCTATGTAAGAGATGTAATGTAGAAATTAATGCTGACTGGGCTCATATGTTTTATGACTGTATGAAGTTGAAAGAATACTGGAAGTCAATTAATGAATTTTTGCAGGCTCTTTTACAGATAATTTCATTATTTCTAAGTCTCTTATATTATTCAACACACCTGTACCTCAATGTGTTAAAAGATTAAGCTTCCCTTGTTATGGTCTATCCTAGCAGTGGCTAGGAAAATAATAACTAGAAATTGGATTTCAGATACACCTCCTTCGTTCAATGAATTTAAAAATGTTATGAATATAATGTGTCATATGGAAATAAGCACAATTAGAATGAGAACAACTAGAAAAACATCACATTTTATTGTATGGGATAATTTACAAAATTTGTTAAAAAAATTCTAATTTCAATAGCACAATATTTTAGTTTAATTAATTGATCTGATTGTAGTGGATGTCTTTGTAAATACTTTAGTTGTTTTGTTGAATATTATAATAATACCTATTTTTAATTATTTGTATAAAATTGTTATGATATTTCTCTTATATGTTAAAACAATAAACTTGTTTTAAAAAAAAAAAGAAAGTACCTTTAGAAATTTCTTTATGACAAACTACCCACTCCTAAGTGATACATTAGCAAGTTTCAAATCACCAGCAAACCCAGTTAACTCCACTGAATACACAGTCATGTACACCAATACACTACATCAGCATGTAAAAAGCTACATTAATTCAGCTATACCAAGCAGGAACAAGTGCAGGGCAAACCCCAGAAACAAACTCTCATGGTAGAACCATACTACCTGACAAATACTTTCTCCAGAATGTATTCTAAAACAATTGGTAAACTATCTCCTACAGGAAGAACTCCTATCCCCCACTCAACACGTAATTTCCTACAATAGTACTAATACAACACTTCTAACCTCTGTAGATACCGGCAATAAATGTAGCGATAATGGCAAACTAGCTTCCTCCTTATTTCTAGACTTGTCTAAAGCCTTTGACACAGTTTGTCACAACAAACTTCTACTTCAAATGTCTTCATTAGTTTTTCAGCCCACCCTTCTATGATTCAAAAGCTACCTATCCAATAGGTATCAGTCAGTAAACTGGGACTCCACCCTCTCTCCTTACCTCCCAGTCACCACTGGTGTGACACAAGGTTTTAGCCTTGGGCCCGTCCTCTAACATTCTCACCAACACTCTCCACATATCCAGGCAACAGGCATCCATAATACAGTATGCAGATGACTCCATACTCATTTGCATATCTAACATAACATACCTCCAAAAACTTACTCAGGAAGCTTTAACCTCCAACCAAAACATGGATTTGTAACTCTGAAATCATGCTCAACCCTAAAAATACAGATGACTACTTTTTCCACCCATATCCCTCTTCCCTGAGAAAACAAAATTTAAAGTCCTCCCTCTTGATATGACAACTACCGGTCACTTTTCATAGCGAATTTCATAATTTTAAATTTGACCTGCATATACAAAATTGCATAAGAAAAACTCATCAAAAACTAGGGATGCTTTATAGAGCCAAAAACTCTCAGCAATGCAACTAAAGCTACACTTGCCACTACATATCTCCTCCACAGACTTCTTTATGGTGTTCCCATCCTTACTACCCTTCAGGCATCACAAAAATCAAAACTGAAACTATGCTATAACAAAGTTGCTAAATTTGCACTAAATACCCCTTTCAGAATTCACCACTGTGTAGCACTAAAAATCTAAAATCGGTTTGAACTACCACATAAATAACATATACACAACTATAAAATTGTCCAGAAACCATCTGCTTGTCCAACACTAAATAGCAATCTACACAACTATGCTCCCAGTCTGTCATTATGATCCAATGACCAAAAACTTGTTTGTCCACAAACCTATGAAATCTGCTGGGCATTGTCTGTTCTTGTACCATGTTGCTAAGGCCTGCAACTCCTTATCTCTATCCATGAGGTCAGTACCTTCCCTCTCATCATTCAAAACCATTCTGAAAGACTTCCTAGCCAAGAGCTGGCTCTGTTTTGTCTCAACACCAGGACAAACAATATCCCTAAATGTGAACAAACACCCATTCAAATCTTACATCTCCCTACTCTTCCTTCTTCACTCTCTTACTTCTGCCAGTTTCTTTCCCCTTGCTTTCTGTTTAAACATACCACAAGCCTGCTTTTCTCTCAATTTATATTGCAATTCATGTTTGTATTATACTAACGTACCTTTAATTTCTCTATAACTAGCTAAAATTTCTCTAACTTTTAAATCATGATCAGATAACTTTTATCTATTCTTAATCAAATTTCATATTATGTCTAATTTGGTATAATTATTTAAACTGTAGTTGTGTTTGTATTATTTTAAAGGCTGTAAAAAATATTGTTCTTAAAATGTTTTGGAATATTCTTGAGCTTATTTCTCCAGGCCTCTACTGAAAATGGGCTCTTACCTAGTCGGACTTTCCTGTTACTCAAATGTCAATAAATAAATAAATAATAACAGACTTTATTACAAAAGGAAAATAATTTTGACCAAAAATATGAAGAGTAATCCTAGAATGTTAGATCCCTTTTCCATGAAATAAACAAACAACTCAGGAGCTTAACAAAATCCACAAAAGCCAAGTTTGAGGCTACAATAGCTACCTAAGTCAAAGACAATCTCAAGACATTTTTAGTTATGCTTGTAATCTCAAATACACAAATATTACAATGTGCTAAGCTAATTATAAACTATATTACCTTTGCTGAAGGTATAGCAAACCTACTGGTCAAGACATTTAGCTCTAATTTTACCCCTCTGTCTCGCCCTCAAGATATACCCAGAACTGTTGTCAAAAGCTAAAAACACAGCATCAATGGGATCTGACATTATTCCTAGATGCACCCTAAGTAATATAAAGCACAATTTAGCCACATCCTAGCAACATTGTTCAATCTCCATACCAGTTTTGTACTAAGCGAATGGAGAATAGCTACAGTCATTCCCCTGCATATACAGGAAGACCTTCCACAGTCCCATAAGTTTGACCAGCCTGATATACCTAGCTATGGAAAGACTTTTCATGGTATTAATCAGTCAGAATATAGGGAATCTCCTAACACTGGACCCGTCTCAGTTTGGATTCATCATGGGCAGGTCATGCTGACTCAACCAGGTGGACTTTTTTGAAAAGGTCACAAAAGCAATGGATAAAAGCAATGCCAACAAAGCAATGGATGAAGGCAAAATGGGTACACAACACATACTGTATCTCCACCTGGCCAAAGCTTTTGATAGATACTTCTATCTAAAACTAATGTTAAGCCTTCTATCTACATATATATGTGTTTTTTATATATATTTTTGCAAGTTGCATATATATTTTTGTAAGTTGTATATATTCTAAAATTAAGTATGTGTGTTTTACTTGAATTGCATCTACTAATTTTATTACTTGATTGATTAATTAATTGGAACAAATTGGTTCTATTCATTTCTATTTAAACATTTGATTTATTTATATTATTTATTTACATTTGTTGACCGGGAGAGTCCGACTGGACACAGGTCTGTTTTCAGCGGAGGCCCGGGGAGAAAAGCTCCACATTCTTATTTGCATTATACGGTTAAAAAAAACATAGCATTTAAATATAGACATTAGTCCAGTTAAGGACGCAAGACAAAGAAAACAGATGTAAAACAGTTGTAGAGCATAGTACAATTTTAAAATATGGTGATGTACTAAACATGGTTAAAATTTAGTTGAGATTCATCAGTGAACAATTGATACAAACTGTTTTGAGTTACATAACAGCCATTAGCAGTTGCTGCTACAAGAAGTTAGTATTATGTGGTAGGTAGCTGGGAACATGAGTAGCCAAGCTTGCTAAGAGTAGGTTGTTAATAGGGGGCTGAGAGAGTTAGTGGGTGGGGGGAGTGAATGGTATTAGAGGGGGGTTGCAAGGGCATATCTGGCAAGTTTTGAAGTGTGATTTTAGTAAGGATTTAAAGTGGTGCAAGAAGTTACAGAGGTAATTGAGGATGGGAGGGAGTTCCAGAGTTTGGCTATAGTGTGTGTGTGTGTGTGTGTGTGTGTGTGTGTGTGTGTGTGTGTGTGTGTGTGTGTGTGTGTGTGTGTGTGTGTGTGTATCTCGGCTTTTCCCGGTTAGGGGTCGCCACAGTGGAACTCCGGTCCGCTAATGATTGGTAGTGGATTTTTATGTATCGGGTTACCAGCCCTGACGCACAACCTTCAATGAAGGCACCCCCCATTCATGTATGCCTCCACACAGAAGACGCTCCAGCTGAGAATAGAATGGGACAACGTCTTGCTATGAGGCGACAACGCTACCACATAGTGCAGGAGAATAATGCTTCTCCAGCAGAGCTAATGGCTCTTGTGACCTGTAGGAGGGTTTTGTGGCTGGATCTTAGTGGTCTCATGGTTATGTAGGGTTGGAGTAGATTCTGGAGGGATGGGACTTTTAGTGGTTGGTTTATTAGTTTGTGGGCGAGTGTAAGTTGGTACCATTGAAGGAGGTGGGTGAGCTCTAGCCAGCCCAGTTCTGCTAGTGAGAGACAGTGGTGAGTATGGTAGGAAGCCCCTGTGGTGAATTTGGCAATTTTGTTGTAGCAGGTTTCGAGCTTATTTAGATCACATTGTCTAAGGTTAGTAAATATTGGAGAGGCATAGAATAGGGTAGAGATAAGATGAGAATTTGCTACCGAAATTTTAGCTGTTTTGGTAAATAGTTGCTGATTTCTATATAATGCTCCTAGTTTATTGTGCACTTTAATGGTCATGGAAATGTGAATGTCAAAATTAAGTTTGTCTATTTCTACTCCTAGTAATTTGGTGTGCTCTGTAGGATGGATGGTGGTGTTGTCTTTTGCTGTGATGTTAAAGTGAGAGCTGTCTAGGGTAAATTTGGTGGGTTGGAAGATTAGTAATTTTGTTTTGTTTGGGTTAAGTATTAGTTGGGCATCGGATAACCAAGTTTCAATAGAAGAAAATGCTTCCTGTTTGACTTTTTGCAGTTCTGGTAGGGAGTGGGCTGTGCAGATGATGGTTGAGTCATCTGCATATTGTATGAGTGTGCCATGTGTTGTGGCTGAGGCTAGATTATTGGTGACAATAGAGAAGAGTAGGGGGTCCCAGGATAGACCCTTGGGGAACTCCTATGGAGACTGGTAGTTGGGGGTATAGGTTGCCCTGCCAAACAACTGCTTGTTGGCAGTCAGATAGGTAACTCTGAAACCAGATGATGACTGGTTGAGAGAAGGATAGGTTATTGAGAAGAGAGATGAGTTGTTTGTGTGGGACCATATTGAAAGCTTTAGAGAGGTCTAGGAAGGTAGCTGAGGAGAGGTAACCTGCATTTTTATTTTGTAGGATAGTGTTAGAGAGAGTAAGGCGGTGGTGGTGCTATGGTTAGGTTGGAAACCGTGTTGTTTGTTGGAGAGGAGGTTGTTAGCAAGGAGGTGATCTGAGAATTGAGAATGAATGCATCTCTAGTATTTTGGAGAGTGGCGAGAGAATAGCTATGGGGCAGTAATTGGTTAGATCTGTGGAGGGGCCTCCTTTGTGTAGGGGAATTATGTGTGAGGCTTTCCATAGTGTAGGAACATAACTTTCTGCCAGAGATCTGTTAATCAAGAGTGATACGGGGTAGGCTAGAGTGTCAGCTGCAAGTTGAATGTATTCACCTGGGAGGTTGTCTGCTGCTAATCTGGTGGTTTTAAGTTTAGTTAGTAGTTGTTTTATTTTGGAGGTAGGAACTGGAGAGAAAGAGAAGCTAGTTGGGAGATTGTTAGTTCTAGTTGATGGTGTGGGTTTATGGGGGGGGGGTTGTGTTGTCTAGTTAGTGATAGTACAGTTTGTGTGAAGTGATTGTTGAAAGAGGTAGCAATATTTTTGGAGGAGTAAGTTAAGTTAGGAGTGGGTGTACTTACTTTACCTGGGTGGAGGATGGAGTTTGAGGACCAGAATTGTTTGGGGTTATGTTGGGAGGAGGTAAGGGCAGACTGGTAGTATTGGATTTTGTCCTGTTTTATAAGCTTTTTGGTTCTATTGAGTAGTTCTAGGAATTTTTGCCTAGTAGAGGGGGTTTTGGTTTTGTGCCAGTTGTCCCATGCTTTATCCCTGTTTTTCATTTCAAACTTGGTGTTTTTTTGTAGCCATGGGGATTGTTGGGCTCTAGTTCGGGAATGTCTTATGGGGGCGTGGTAATTAAGGATGCTTAGGAATGTTTTATTATAGTCAACTGCGTCATCTAGTTTGAGGTATTTTAGAGGTTGCTAGTTACAGTCTTTTAGAGATGAGCTGAATGAGAGAGGGTTGAAGTTAGTTTTTTTTTTTTTTTTGCGTATTTGACAGTAGATGATGGGTTTTGCTTTATAAAGGTGTTTTCTTAGTAAGAAAGTTGGGGAATGATCACTGAGACTGTCAGATAAGCAGCCTGCTCTACATGACGGGGGGCTCTTATTGACTAGTATCCAATCACGAGTAGTGTGTTTGTTGGAGTTATTTATCCTAATAGGTGACTGGACTAGTTGGGTGAAGTCATGAAGATTTACATGATGGGTTGGGGTGGTTGCTACAGCAGGATTGCCAGTCAGTGTTGAAGTCTCCTAGAATTAAAGTTTCTTGGGGAAGGTGGCGGGTAGTTGAGCTGAGGAGGTTTTCAAGTGGAGGATGTTGTGGCCAGGCGGGAAGTAGCAACCTATTATGTTTAGGGTTTTATTTTGGTTTATTTTAAGGTTGGCATATATTATTTCTTCCTTACCTATTTGGGGAGCTGCTAACTTTAAGATCTGGATGTCTAGATGCTGCTTAAATATTATAGCTATACCACCTCCTTTTTTGTTTAGTCTGTCTACTCTTAGTATATTGTAACCAGCAGGGAGGATTTGCTAATTAGTAATGTGTGGTTTTAACCATGTTTCTGTAAGGATCACTACATCAGGGGAGTATAAGTCTATGGTGGCATGGAATTCATGCACCTTGTTGCATATACTTCTAATATTTAGGCTTATCAGAAGGAGGTCAGTTGGCTTTCTATTGGGTGTGATATGGGAGATGTGGTTTGTAGTCTGATTATGAGAGGAGGGGTTGGAGATAGAGGGACCAGGATTAGGATGGATGTCTCCACTGAGTGCTAGGTTGGATATGGATGAGATTATAAGTTTTATCAATTTTTGTATATGCTTGCTTATAAGGGAAGTTTTTTGATTGCATTATGTGGGCAATAGGTATAGTGGTAGGTTTATGTTAGGTTGAGGGGTTGTTTTTAGTTTAGGTACTGTGGTCTGTAGTCTATATAGAAGGTGTATTGGGAAGGTTGTTGACCTGATGAGAGAGTAGTAGAGTAGAGGTGGGATATGAGTGGTGGTACAGTGGTAGTGGTTGAGTACAGGAATGGCTGAGGTTTAGTAAGATGTGATGTATGCAAGGAGTGTGCATGCAGTGACTATAGGTATGGTGTGCTTGTACATATTAGCTGAGTAGGAGGGATAGTAGTTAGAAGTTGTAGGAGGACGTATAGGTGTGGTGATTTTATAGGTTGAAGGGTGGGAAGGGTTACTGTTTGTAATAAAGGTAGGACCACTGGGGGTGGGAGGGAATTGGGGAGGGAGGGGAGCATAGCGGGCAACAGATGAAGGAAGATTCAGTAGGTTTATAGGTTATAATGAAAAGGGCTGGCCCTGATTAGGCTGCAATTGTTCTTGTGGGGAGGGGGAGGATCAGAATAGACCAGAAAAGTGGTGGATAGCAATAGTATGATGAAAAGGGCTGGCCCTGATTTCACAGATTTGCAAGTGTACAGAAACAATAAGAAAAGGCAGTAGTTACTCTGACTTGCTTGGTTTGCATACCTGTGTTATTGAAATAAAGAAGCCAATTTTACCAAGGAGTTAACTTGTTTTGCATACTTTTCTTTTGAAATAAAATAAACACTTGTAACCAGGAGTATGTGGGATTTAGAAAGACCACAAGTTATAGGAGAAAGGGTTTAGTAATACTAGAAAAACAGCAGGGCATTCTAATAGTTGAAACAGCTTGCAAAGGGAGACTGCTGTTAGAAAGTACAGTATGGGAAGGGGCAAACCAATGTCTGTGATGGAGTGCTTTACTTAAAAATAGAAATTAAACAAGGGCTAGCAATTAATTTTGTCTGGAGGATAAAACATACTTTTTGTATATTTTGAAAATAACACTCAATCCAAGGTTGCCTGGTTCTGTTAAAGAGCACTGCAGGCCAATAGATCAAACTTGGCTTGGTGGGGATCCAGGGAAAGTAGAATTAAAAGGAGAAGCTGGGAAGAAAAATAATCAATATTAATACAAAATACAGCAACTGTTAAGAAAAAAAAAACAAAGCTGTTAACAGAGGAGTGGAAAGAAAAGGAAAAATAGGTAATCTATACACAGATAAATACCTCAATTTGTGATAATGTGAAAATTAAGACAAGATGTCAGTTATCACATTCAACAGATTAATGCAGTTGCAGATATATAGGAATACTGATACCAATTATTTGGTATAACACATTCTAAATCAATAGGTGAGGAAATGTACACACTAATAACTAGGCATTTCTAAAAAAATGCAATAAAGTGAGCAGCAAAGAAATAGTATTCTACCAATAAATGCTCTACACAAGTAAAGCTCTAACAAGTCTATACTCCACAGTATCTGAGCCTACTTATACAATGGCTAAGTAAACAGTTTCAAGCACACAGAGTTACTGAAAATACTGTCTTCCATAAAAATATATGTCTAGCTACATTACACTTTACAATGGTGTAAAGCAACATCAATACATTTTACAAATGAAAATAAACAAATATGAAAAATAACCTTATGTATGAGCACTCCATCCAAAGAGACAAGCAGCTACACCAAGAGGATTTTAAAAATGGCTCCTGTAGCTTAAGAAAGCTATGTTAGGCTGTAATAGGCCATGTGGGGGAGGGGAGGACAGAATAGACCAGAAAATGTGGTGGAAAATCAATAGTGTAATGGAAAGGGCTGGCCCTGATTAGTCTGCAATTGTTCTTGTGGGGAGGGGGAGGATCAGAATAGACCAGAAAAGTGGTAGATAGCAATAGTATGATGAAAAGGGCTGGCCCTGATTTCACAGATATGCAAGTGTACAGAAACAATAAGAAAAGGCAGTAGTTACTCTGACTTGCTTGGTTTGCATACCTGTCTTATTGAAATAAAATAAGCCAATTTTACCAAGGAGTCATGTGGAAATTAGGAAGACAAGAATTTATAAGAGAAAAGGTTTAGTAGAAGTAGAGAAACAGCAGAGCATACAAATAGTACAGCATCTAAAGACAGATTGCAGTTAGAAGTACAAAATGGGGGGGGGGCAGCTAATGTTCTGAAAAAATATGAAAATCAGTAGGTACTTTGGACTTGTTTTGCATACTTTTCTTTTGAAATAAAATAAATACTTGTAACCAGGAGTACGTGGGATTTAGAAAGACCACAAGTTATAGGAGAAAGGGTTTAGTAATACTAGAAAAACAGCAGGGCATTCAAACAGTTGAAACAGCTTGCAAAGGGAGACTGCTGTTAGAAAGTACAGTATGGGGAGGGGCAAACTAATGTCTGTGATGGAGAGCTTTACTTAAAAATAGAAATTAAACAGGGGCTAGCAATTAATTTTGTCTGGAGGATAAAACATACTTTTTGTATATTTTGAAAATAACAATCAATCCAAGGTTGCCTGGTTCTGTTAAAGAGCACTGCAGGCCAATAGTTTTATTCTGATGAAGCAACAGTGAATGTCTGTGAAAGCGCTTACTTTTTCTTTTATTTTTTATTTATTAAAGCTAAGTCCTGTGTACATTGGGAGTATTTTGTTTTTTTCAATTTTTCTTTTGATAGAATTCCCCACTCAGGTGTAGTAGAAAAGGTAAATTAACCAGGAATAAACCCCTGCCACACCTGCTGGAGTGCATGCTGGCCCCGGAGATAGGATGCTGATAATCAAAATAGGGGAAGATACCTGTACAAAGAGACTAGTCACCAGTGGGATCCCCTAGGAATCTGTGCTGGGACATCATCTGTTTGACATCTACTTTTCTGAAGTAAAAGACAATAGCAAAATACTCTGTGTATCTAAGTCTGTAGATGATTGCAAGCTAAGAAAATTAATTGAATCCCCAAATGACTTAGAGTCCTGCTGGAAGGTTTGCCCCAGATATTTAACTGGTGTTAAAATGATGGACTAAAATTAAATGCCAAAATATGCATTTTTGAATCCTTTGGGAAGTCATCTACCAAAGGAACTACCACATTGACAATATGCACCTAAGAGTTGATCTAATTGTTTGGGATTCGGGTGCTTATGTGAACAGTGACCTAGCTTTTGATAAACATGTACCTGTTGTTGTAAGAAAGTCCTTCTATATTGCACAACTTATAAATAGATTTTGTGTATATCTATCAATGTCAGTGTCCCCCTTTACAAAGCCCTTATTAGGCCAGTCATTGAATATATTGCCCACCTTGACATGTATCTGTCTAGATACATGCAACAACTTGAATGCCCACAGAGATATTTTATTAAAAGGATACAAAGCCTACAACATCACCTACATGGGCCGACTTAAGGTCCTGTCATCATGCTTGGTATCCAACAGACTACTGAGAGCTGACCTGTGTTTGGAGAAGACAACATCCTCTGACCCATTACTGATGAATTTATTGCACATCAGCAAGTGGAGTGGCATCAGAAATACTCAGTCTATGGATCTAAACCTCATTTGCAACATCAGCAGAATGGTTTGGACACAGGTATATCTCACAGAGGAATCCACTGCTGTAGATTTATATCCACACAAAACAAAATTCAGCACTGCCCATATTCAACAGCCTCTTATATCCATGAATGAGAAACAGAAAGTTTACCCAATGTCTACCCTCTGTACTACAAACTGACAGAGGCAGCTCCTAAACACTTTATCAAATGTTAAGATCCACTCAAATAATCTGTGGTTTGATCCCAGTTATTCTCATGAGGGGTAATATACAATTACTGAACATGGGATGGGTAAGGCCAATCTATAGCCATATGGGGTAGGTCTTTTGAGTACAAAAGGGGGAACTGGGTAGGATTAAAATGGCCCACTAGGGAAGTTAACCAAGTACTTACCTGTGAACTATAAAATCGAACAGATGGTTAGGAATGGAATACTAGGGAATTGAAAAGTAATGGACTAGATAATCTGGATGCTTCTGGGTGGGAGAACAGGCAAGACCAAAGGATATGCTACTGGAACAAAGAGCATATATTTAAGAGGAGAAGACTTTAGAGCTTGCATGTCAACAGAAACTAGTACTAGCCCTCGAGGAAAGTTGTAAAGAAGTGTGATCTCCAACAGTAAAGAAACAAGTGAAGATTCGCTAGACAAGGATAACCAGAGAGAAACAAATGGGGAGTTGTGAAGGAGAAGATGCAACAATAAATAAATGAACAAAGGAGAAAAAGCAGTGGTGAGAATAAGGGTAACACAGACCTCTTAACATGGTAGCACAAGGTTTATGAAGAGTTTGCCAGGAATTGATAAAATACAACCTGTAACTTAAAACGTAGAGAAAAAGTACTTTACTGTTTAGGAAGTAAGTGGGGTACACAAGGACACTGCCATCATACACAATACACAGAAAGACTCTAAAGAAAGTCTCTACACAATGCTGAACTGGAGGGCAGTATATACATGTAACCCCAAAATACTCTTAGATTAAAAGATTAAAAAAAAATAAATATGTACAGTTTTGTACACTTTGTCTCTTTTAAAGGCAGCGGGGTTGTGTAAAGGTAGAACAATTGCTTGTAGGACAAAAGAAAGTACATACAGTATGCACAGCAGAACAAAACAAGTGTTAATAAAATACACAGAGTGGAGGAGAGGCCATATTAACCAAATGAAGAAAGAAATGCAAGTTAACAGCAATGAGAAAAAAAAGATATCTCTAAATGTGTATAAACAGAACATAAGGAATATTTGAAAAAACTTAGAACAAGCAATGAATATAAAGAAAGAAATATATAATGGATAAAAAAGGGATGGAGAGTAAAACCTAGATGAGGAATGAAGCTTAAATATTAGAGAAAATAAGGAAAAGTACAGAAGCATAAGTTATCCCTGTTAAATCTCTGACATGTGATGGTAGGAATGCTTTCAGACTCAAGAGGAAGTGTTTCCAGGAACAGAAAGTGAATAATGAGGCAAGAGTTCAGATGAGAGGGATCTGCAGAAAGAATGGAAGATGAAAAGATGAAGCCAAACAGAGAAAAGGAAGAGGTTAGTGAAATAAGAGGATCCCAGGGAAGAAGACAAGATAAAGGACCACTACTAAAAACAAAAGGGTAGATAATCATAAACAGAGGGGTAGGAAGGAAGACAAGCAGAAGAAGGGAGTAATCTGCATTGTCTTCACCCTTCAGAGGTGGCTAGACATTGAAATGTCTGGGCCTCAAAGATGGGGTCAATGAACAATGGAGGAAAGTTAATATTTCTCAAAGTAGAAGAATCCTGGATGATAACTAAAAAGGGAAAAGAAAAGAGATAACAGAGGGGGAATATAGAATGGAGGGAGGGTATACTTATAATCACATGGAAAGTGGTTGGTGATGGAATATTAAACATGATCCTGACGAGGAAGATAAGCAGGAAACTAGTAAGAAAAACAACAGATATAGTAATACTAGAAGAAAGACTTAAACCAAAATAAGGATTTAAGTTAACTACAGGGGCACATCAGGTTGTATTGTCAGATGTGGAAAGGGGAAAGTAAAGAAGGAAGTATTTTTTTATTTGTTACAGTCTGATAGTGTAGATGGGCTGGTCAAGTGATCTTTTTTAGCCTTGACCTGGGCTCCAGAAGAACTAAAGTAAGACAACATATAGGAAATAAATGAAAACATTTACAAAAGAATTAAAAAGAGAACATACTGACAGTATATTCAAATCATTTACAAAAGACCTAACAGGTAAGCATTACTGTGGTGAGATATTTACAACATATGTGTATGTAATTAGTGTATCATTACAGATTATAATTATTATTGAATTCAAGAAAGGGCTCGGAGCAGCCTATTAAAAGAACAATTGTCTGTGAACCTTGGCCCTTTTGGGCGACTTACAATTGTGGTATGTTTTATTGTTACTTATGGTACCTTGCAAGCTGACTACATGATGATATTAACAGTATACACTTTATGGAATAGTGTGGGTCTTGAAAATTGTACATTGTTATTGTAGCAAGGAAAGACATCTATTATCAGCGTTTGCTGGATGCATATAGCACTGTGACCACTATTTAAATGTTTGTATTATAACTGCTTTGAGTTTAATACCTGCGCATGATGTTAGACTAGTCAGGAAGTACATTAGTAAACTTTAGCTAGGACTCCAGACTAATCGCTTTATTGTACATCCTATTTTTATGATGTTCAGATGTTCCTAGTCTGGAAGTACAGTGGTATACTTTAGATGGGTTCTCCAGGATAAGCGCTCTATTGTACAAGCTATATTTCTACTGTTCACATGTTTTACTGTTTTTTCCCTCAGCATTTATCCTTACTGTTCTGCATCTCTGCTTACCTACTAATTCTCTCTCTTCTATTTCCCATTCCTAGTTCTGCCCAACCACTTCCCAGTATCATCCAACAGTGAGACTCCAATATTACTGATCTACCTACGATCGAGTCTCTCCCTAAACAAATAAGGGCCAACTTAAGCAAAAAAGTATGATAAACTGATTAGCTTTTGTTACAGCTAAACTAATCTGTAAAGTAGTCACCTCCTTGAGAGCATGTTACCAGGAACACCAGCTATCATTGCTACCATAGCCAAGATTTAACTTAGTCTCAGGTTCCTTAACTGGCAAAATAAGACCCTTCTGTTTTTCTTTTGAATATCCCTGCTCCTCTAAGCTCTGCAGCTACAAACAAGCTTGAAAATAAAACAAACTAGTGCTCTCCAGGCTTGGCAGCATCCTTGGTATTACCTGACTTTCAAAGCAGCTTTGCTGACTGATTTTCTTTCCAGTGAGGAACCGCAAACTAGGCTGTAGCTCCGCTCCATTCGACCTTGCTACACTTGCGCTCACTCTGCTCCCCTACCAACCTCCATTCCCACCCACCTCCATATCATTTCCTTTATACATATTTACCCCTCCCCCAAAACCCACCCTTTCCTGTTCCCAGGCACATCTCAAAATTGCCCCTCTACCCACTGTCATTCATTACAACTTAGACTACAGGGAATCCAATTGTTCCTCTATACTCACTCCCCCTACTGGTGACCTCTTCCAAATTTTCCTAATCACTTTTCTGTAGACTAACTATTACCTCCCTCTTATCTACTGACTTTCCTCCTAACATGCCTTTCTCAATCCAAACCTTTCTCTTCTTGCCTCCCATACTCCATCTTTACACTCTTACGTCCTATAATTCCCACCTAACACCAACATACATTTATCCACAAATACTCATGTCAGTGTCTTCACTCACCCTCTGCAATCATTCCCTATCTGCTCATCTATCTTTCCTCTGAACACGTTCCTCCCTAAAATCAGAATACCACCATCCCCTACTACCTCTCTTAAAGATAAAATAAAGTACCTAGTTTACAAACAATACTTCCTCCCCAAGTCTCTACTTCAGTCAGGTGATATTCATCCAAACCCAGGCCCCAACCCTCCCTCTCCAACCAATAATGTTAATTTTCCAAACCCAGCTGGCACTCCTCCTCCTAATAACAGGTATCGTTTTACTCTATGAATACTGGAAGTGTCCTAAACAAAATTAGTGAATTCCACGCCTGGATGGCTAACCATACCCTGATATTGTCAGCCTGACAGAAATCTGGCTGAAACCGCACAACTCTGACACAGATATCTGCCTTCCTGGGTATAATATACTTAGAGTAGATTAACAAAAGAAAAAAGGGGTGCAGTGGTCATTGGTCTACTCTAACCATCTTATTCCTTCAAGTCTGAACAAACCTATGCCCTCCTTTTCACCCACTGAATTACTGACAGCTAACTTTAAACTTAACAATTATACCACTATCACTGTTGTAGCTATCTATATTCCCCCAGGGGGCATTACCCTTCTAGAAAACATTCATTCTCAAGGATGTAAACATTAACTGGCTAGCTCTTCAGGCACCAAACACTACTTCATGCATCAACTTACATGGTTTTATGCAACAAATCTCAATACCCACCCATACCAACAGATCACATAAACCTAGCTCTCTTATAGACTGGATTTTAGTCTCTGATCTCCATAAATACCATGATCCTGAGACCTTGCCTGACTCCCTAAGTGATCACTCCCCTGTAAAAATCCTTAGATTCACTCCTCACTTCACGAGGCCTCACAGGTACACAACCTGTCATAAACTTTCCACCTTCTGCCCTGAGACTTTTAATGAACTCCTCTCCAGAATAAACTTGACACATCTAATCCTACTCCCCCTTGATGAAGCTGTCCACTCATTCAACTTTGCCTTAATAAACATCCTTAACTCACTTGCTCCTCTCCACACTGTCCGAATCAAATCTAATATATCCCCATGGTTAACCATTGTTACCCACACTTTAATGAAAACTAGAGACATGATGTGGAAAATGTGGATGAAAACTAAATGTTCTACGCATTTGCAAAAATATAAAGAACTCAGAAATCTGGCCAATAAACACAGTAACAAAGACAAACATGACTTCTATTTTAATCCACCCACTGGCCAAAGATCAGATCCCCAAAATGTTTGCAATTCTATCAATCAAATTTTGCATCCTGGTAACCCTTCTTCTCCCAACCTCTTCCCAAACAATACGCCAGAAGAATCTGCTACCACATTCAACACCTATTTTATTGAATAAATATCAAAGATGATAAATTCCTTCTCCTTTACTAACAACACTAATAACTCTTCTGAATTTTCTCCTGCTCTAAATTCTCCCAACACTTTCTCACTTAAAACTGTACCTACTAACTATATTAAATACTTAGTCTCTAAACTTAAACCCTGCTCTTCATCCACTGACAGTCTGCCTCCCTATTTCCTGTAAGTAGCCGAATCTCTTGCTATCCCTGTATCTATCTTAATAAATCACTCCATCTCTGAATCAAAAGTCCCTTCTATCTGGAAAGAATTCTACACTTTACCTACACATATAGGAGGCAACTCCACTGAAATTACAAACTTCAAACCTATCACGATCCTCTCACCTCTCTCAAAAATATTGGAAAAATGCATACAAAAGCAAGTCATGCAATACCTACTATAGGAAAACTTGCTCACACCCACCCAACATGGCTTTTGCCAAGAACTTAGCACTACAACTGCCCTAATATCCTTCATTAATACTATTTCTCTGGCCAGAGACAACAATAAACTTGTCTTTTGCCTATTCCTCAACCTCTCTAAAGTCTTTGATACAGTCTCCCACCCTCTTCTGCAGAGCAAACTGTCTAATCTTAATTTCTCTACTTCTACTGTTACCAGGCTTTCCCACTATCTCACTGACTGTCTGCAATCAGCTCTCTTCCCTCCTTTCCCAGTTAAAATGGGTGTCCCCCAAGGATCTATCCTTGGCCCATTACTTTTTAATATCTTTACAAATCAACACTATACCTCCTGTCTCCAGTCATTCTTTACACAATACGCGGATGATTCTTCAGCCGTCACCATTGCTGACAGTCCCTCTGACCTTATCTCTGCTACTCAAGCATCCTTTAACTCAGTCAAATCTTGGCTCTGTGACAACCAGCTTATTATTAACCCTATAAAAACAAAACTCTTACTCTTTCTTCCCAAAAACATCACCCACCTTAAACCAACATTTTCTATACTGTCCCTCAGTGCTGAATCTGGAGTAATTACAGATGACCAACTTACATTTGACTTACATATAAAATAACTGTATTCAAAAGACACACCAAAAACTTGGTCTTCTTTATCAAAACAAAAAGTTTCTAACAAACAAAGCAAAAGTAACCCTCTCTTATGTGTACCGTCTACCTAGCCTATTGTATAACTCTCAAATTCTCACTAATCTCAACTCCACAATCCTAGTTAAATTAGAATCAGCCTAAAACAAGATTGCTAGATTCACACACCAAACTTATAAATCTCATCATTGCCTTTTGCTAAGATACTTAAACTGGTTGAACTATCCCACCAGCTTCTCCTCTCTCAACTGCAGATGTTTTTGTTGTTGTTGTTGTCTTT
The DNA here is from genome assembly GCF_019279795.1 of Protopterus annectens. Classification (NCBI taxonomy): domain Eukaryota; kingdom Metazoa; phylum Chordata; order Ceratodontiformes; family Protopteridae; genus Protopterus; species Protopterus annectens. Next base: position 182,297,852 of record NC_056742.1, on the reverse strand, counting down.
CGGCTTTTCCCGGTTAGGGGTTGCCACAGCGGAACTCCGGTCCGCTAATGATTGGCAGTAGATTTTTACGTGCCGAGTTGCCAGCTCTGACGCACAACCTTCAATGAAGGTAGGTTCATTCATGCATGTCTCCACACAGAAGACGCTCTAGCTGAGAATCGAACAGGACAATGTCTTACTGTGAGGCGACAATGCTACCGCAGCACCACCACCGCAGTCCTCTCTCAACTGCAGATAATTCACTCAATTCTATATCAGCAATCCTTCTATCCCAGCTCATCTCCTCTCATCTCTCAATATTCCCCCACTAGACTTATACATAGCTCTGACCAAAACCTGCTACCAATATAGGTTCATTGGTAGGTACTAGGCTATCTGCCCAAGGGCATTTATAAGCCTAGCCAGAGTGTGTCGGCTTTCGCCGCCCCATTGATTGATTAACTGAGCCTCTGTCAAGCAGAGCCAATGAACTGATCCCAGGGGTGTATTTTCTGTTACCCATCCACTCATCAAGGCTTCTCTTGAAGACTGTTAGTGAGGGGCTCTGCCTAATATAGTTAGGAATTTTGTTCCAAAGAATGGGGAGTCTCTGTGACAGGAATCTATCCCTCCAGCATGTTCTATTTATTGTTGTGGCGAGGTTTAGCTCACTACAGCACGTGGCTCGCAGTGACTTGGATTTCTTTAGGTGGAGCATGTCCATCAATTATTTATTTATTTATTTTTATTTATTTTACATTTGTTGACCGGGCTAATCTAGCTGGATACATGTCCATTTTCAGTAGAGGCCCGGGGAGAAAAGCTCCACTTTAAACTAGTTAACATCAGGCTAGTGCCAAAATAAGATAAATACATTATGTAATGTAGCTAAGGTGAATATGCTTGCAGAATTATTTCATCAACTTCAGTTATACAAAAATAAAGAAGATACAGAAATTGAGAAATGAGTTGAAAAAGGGTAAAAATGCAGTGATTATTACTAAGAGATAGAACTTCAACGTTAGTAAGTTGGGTAGGATGTGCTTTTCAAAAGATATAAAAGGGTTATAAAATGTGTATAATACAGGGAAGTAGGAGAAATTAGGGAGGATAAGTATAAGAGGAAGAAAACTTAATCATAATGAAAGAAAAGAAAAGTAAAAGTGCAGGGTGGAAAGATAAAAGTACACTGAGAAGGTAGTGTAGTGAGGAGAAATACTCAGTGATGGCATGCTGGGAAATAGGATGTAAGGGAGGGGAGGAGGGATAAAAATGCTAATGCTGCAATGGTGTGGGTGAAGGAGGAGGTCTGTTGAGTATGGATAAGGTTGGGGGTTAGTCAGAGTTAGTACAAGGACATAGCCATTGTGTTTTTAGTAGAGTTTTAGTTGTTTTTTAAAGAGTGTTAATGATGAAAGAGATGTAGGTTTAGTGGGAAGCTTGTTCCAGATCTTCCCCACTGTATTCGAGAAAAGTGAATCACCTGCCCTGTTGTGGGATTTCTGGGTGGTAACTAGTAGTTTATTTGCTGAGCGAAGGTTAGTGAGGTTTGTGTTTATTGGGAGATGAGACTACTGAGAATAGGAGTATTACTAGGCTGGTGTAGAATGTTATGGATAATGGAGAGTTGTTGAAAGTTTAGTTGGTTATTTAGTTCAAGCCATCCTAGAAGTTTTAGGTTTAGACAGTGATGTGTTCTGAAGGAGGACCCAGTAGCAAACCTGGCAATATTGTTGTAAGAAGCAGACAACTTGTTTAGGTTACTTTTGGAAAGATTAATATAAATTGGAGAGGCATAAAAGAGTGTGGAGATTAGATGTGTCTGGGCAATAGTAGTTCTGGCTTCTGGGGTGAGAAAAGATTTTATCCTATATAAGGATCCAAGTTTTCTGTTGACAGTTTTGATGGTGGCATTGATATGAGTGTCAAAGTTCAGGTTGTGGTCAATCAATACCCCTAAGAGTTTTGTAGTTGGATCGGGAGCTATGATTGTACCATTGATGGATGTAATAGAGAAGTCTAATGGGGTGGATTTAATAGTTGGAGTAAATAGCAATAGTTTGTTTTTTTTTTGGCATTGAGGAGGAGGTGACGTTGTTGGAACCAGTTTTCAACTTGGTTGAATACTGTTTGGGTGATGGTTTGGAGTTCAGATGAAGTGTTAGCTTTACAAATCAAAGTGGAGTCATCTGCATATTGAATGCTAGTAGGTACAGGTAAATTAGTAGAAAGGTCATTAATGAATAGGGAGAAGAGTAGAGGTCCTAGGATGGAGCCCTGAGGGACACCAAGGGTAACAGGGAGATGTTTGGATAGGTTATTATCCCAAAGGACAGCCTGCTGTTGATTGTGCATATAGGATTTGAACCAGAGTAATGCTTGTGTGTCAAGTGAGAATGAGTTGAGTATGTTATGTAGTATTTGATGATTGACCATGTCAAAAGCCTTAGAGAGGTCAATGAAAAGAGCAGCGGAGAGCATGTTATTGTTACGGTGTTTATTGATGCAGTCTGTAAAAGATAGGAGAGCAGTGGTGGTACTGTGGAATGGTCTAAAACCATGTTGACAGTCTGCTAGAAGGTTGTGTTGGAGAATGTGGTTGAGAAATTGTTGGTGGATACATTTTTCCATTATTTTGGCTAGTGGGGATAGTAGGGCTATGGGTCGAAAGTTGGAGAGTTCAGCTGAGTTGCCGCCTTTGTGAAGTGGGATTATGTGAGAGATTTTCCATAGTGAAGGAATGGAGCCTTCAGTTATGGTTCTATTGATAAGAATAGAGATAGAGTAGGCAAGAGCTTTATCTGCAATTTGTAGGTATTCAGGTGGTAGGTGATCGGCTGAGGGTGTACAAGGTTTGAGCTTATGAAGGTGAGTATAGATGAGGTTTGTAGGAATAGGTTTAAAGTGAAAGGTAGGTGGTGAGGTAGTTAGGGAACATGAGAGGGTAGGATTGAGAGGAGGTAGGGTGTTGGCTAGAGATTGGACAGTTTCAGTAAAAAAGGTGTTGAAAGCATCAGCTATCTTGTTTGGAGAGTTTTGGGAGAGACCAAATGGAGTGAGGGTTTTAGAGTGGCCCAGATGTAACAGTTTATTTATGCCTGACCAAAAGCTTTGGGGTTGATTATGGTGTTTTTGTTGGAGTTTGAAGAAATAGTTTTTTTTATCATAAAGTATAGATCTTTTGGTGGCATTTCTTAGTTGTCTAAAGTGCTGCTGATCAATTGGGTCTTTAGTGTTTCTCCATTTGGACCAAATTTTATTTCTTTGACGGATTTGTTGTCTGGTTTCTTTAGTAAGCCATGGGGCTGCTTTGCATCTAGTTCTAATGGAGCAAGAGGGGGCATGGAATTCAAGAATTTGAAGGAATTTGGAGTTAAAATGGATACTGCTTCATCAATTGGTAGGTGCCTTAAGGGAGACCAGTCAAAGGCTTGAAGTTCAGTTTGAAAATTGGCTGGATTAAAATTTTTACTGTTACGGGTGATTTTAAAGGTATGGTGATTAGAAGTAAAGGATCTTTGTCTAGATAGGTAGGTTAGTGAGTGGTCACTAATATCATCAGGAAGGACACCTGCTTTGTATGAGAGAGAGTGGCTGTTTATTAAAATCCAGTCTAATATACTTTCTTTGCTGCTGGGTTTATGGATTCTAGTGGGGGAGTTAATAGTTTGAGAGAAGCCGTAGAGGTTTATATGGGTTGTGGGTTCTAGAGTGGTACAGGAGTTCCAGTCTATATTAAAATCACTGTGTACTATGGTTTCTTGAGGGAAGGATGTAGAGAGCCAGCAGAGGATACTTTCTAGGATGCTTATGTTATTGCCTGGGGGTAGGTAGGAGCAAATTATGTATATGGATTTAGTAGTATTGAGCTGGAGCTTAGAGATAAGAATTTCTACATTGGTTTCTAGTGGGGGTTGTATCAGTATGGGTGTGACCTGTAATTGAGATTTGTGCAGTATTGCAACCCCACCACCCTTTTTGGTAGTTCGGTCTAACCTCAGGATATTATATCCAGGTGGGAGTATTTCATTGTCTTTTGTTGCAGGTTTAAGCCAGGTTTCAGTTTAGCATAAGATATCAAAAGAGTGAGTATCTAGTAGAGCGTGAAGTTGGCTTACTTTATTGTTAACACTCCTTATATTGAGATGAGCTATAAGTAGTGAATTTGTGGGATTGGTGGAGGAGTGTCTACGGGTGTTGTTATGTGGTCCTGGGTTGGGATGAATGTCCCCGTGAAGGAGAGGATATTTAAGAGGACTATATGGATGCTTCAGTGGTTTATTGTAATTAAGTTGTGATTTCCTATATTGTGCCAATGAGAAATGGGTAACTCTGTGGTATTTGGGTGATAGATAGTTTGAGGTGGATGTTATGTTAGAGTGGATAAGGAATTCAATATTATTTATTAATGTTTGTTTAAGGGGTTGGTGAGAAAATGGGAATTGTAGGTTTTCATAATAAGTGAGAGTATAGGAAATATAAATTATACATAATAGTGAAAGTAGGAATGGAAGTTTTATGTAAGTGAGTGAGTGAGTTAAGGGCATGATGAAAGAGATGAAAAAAACAAAATGTACTTGGAAATTAGGAGGTTGAAGTGCTGAGGGAGTGGAGAACAGAGGTGTGTAGGAGGTAAGGGAGAGTGATAAATTAGTCGGTATGCGGTTGTGTAAGTGGAGGGTGTGAAAAAGAGTGGAGAAGGATTATTGGAAGGGAGAGAGGGGGTGTGGCTTTGTAGGTATAAAGGTAGGACCACTGGGGGTGGGTGGGAATTGGGGGTAGGGTAGGGGAGTGGAGCGGGTTTCAGAAGGCAAGTGAGAGTCAAGGGAGACAATCTGGGAGCAGCAGACTTCCTAGGTGTCAGCAGGTGAGTAGTGTGTGGTCGTGCAAGAGAGAAGGTGTGAGTGAATGTTGGATCAGGAAAGAAAAAAAAAACAGAGTACAGCTGGATGGTGGGAAGAAGAAAAGGGTAGTAGTAGAGTGAAGGTAGCAAGAGGATTGGTATTTTGTTAAGGGATAAGAGCTGAAAAGTAGTAAGAGTAGATAGTTGGGAATGTGGAGTACAAGGTGTAGCTTTAGACTGGGATGTGGTGCCACTTATTGGGCAGAAAGAGAAGGAGAACAAAGGTAAAAAAAATTGGATACAAGCTAGATAGAGGAGTACAGATAAAAGTAGGTAAGGGGAGAAAAAAGTTTGAATGCTAGGGGAGACAAAAGGCAGATTGCCAATGGGGAGTAGTAGGAGAAAGTATATGCTGCTGTTTTCCCTGCTCGCTAGCTTACTTTTCCTATTACAAGGTAGGTATTAATAAATCAATAACTAATGCAGTTTAATATTTAGTTCTAAGGTGGAACATACTTTCTTAGTCCAGTTGGAAGCCGGGAGCACAAAGTATGTGCAGGGGCAACAGAAGTTTCTTGTTCAGACGTTGGGATGGTAGTGACACAAAAAAGTCAGAGAGGGGTCCTGAAAGATCAAGCAGGTCCCTTGGTTAAGGATAGAAGATAGGGAGCTAGGAGGGATGGAAGGAGAAAAAAAGAGTTTAGGTGAGAAAAACAAACAAATTCTATTATATGCTGTACAGTGATAGCAATCTAAGTAATACACAGGTATATCCTGGCACAGACAAAACAGCCTAGATAAATGACACAATTGATACTATCTTTGGACATAAAATACAGGTACATTCAAAGACATAGGATAAGCAAGCAGTTAAATACAGTCACAGCTGAGATTCTCTTAACAAAAATAATTACAGAGCATGTAGTATGTCTTCCATACAAAGCTTAGAATCTAGCATTGTAATTACACAGGATGTGTTGAACTAGTTCCACAAAATGGTGAGCGAGTGGCAGCCACTTGAAAAATGTAAGTTTCTCCCACTGTGTAAAGTATTTAACAAGTTAGATGAGAGCAGTCCCCAGCTAGCAGGAGAGGTTCCAGTTTAGATCTAGCTATATAAGGGTAATTGTGTTTCTTTTCTTCAGCAAATAGGATGGCCAAGACTATCATGTATTGCCTTTCTGAATGCAATGCCTTTCTGGGGGGGGGGGTTCTTATTAATATAAAAAAAGACCTAGCTTGTTGGAAGGTTACCAGTAGAAATAAAAAGGTATGCACTGGATGGGTATGGTCCAAGGGTTTCTCTCCTTAGCATGTAGGCATGTCTATGTAATAGGTAGAAAAAAATAGACCCCAAGCTACAGGGAGAAAGTTAACCCGGGTTTGCTGTGAAGTCTGAAGGGCCACTGCAGACCTTGACACCGAAGTAGGCTAGGTTGGATAAACTGTGTTTGCTTACAGGAATGCTGATAAGGTCAGGGTAAAGCAAACAACCAAGCAGACCTCGACACTGAGGTAGGTTACATTGGATAACCTGTGTTTGCTTACAGGAACGCTAATAAGGTCAAGGTAAAGCAAACAAGCAAGATTAAGAGCTCTGATAGGAGTGATCGTACCCACCAATTCAGGGGTACAAGCCATTGTGCAACAGGGACCAGATTAGACACGCTGTAATGGGAAGCTACAAGACAAGTTGTACATCTAAAACATAAATGCTAGTGAGAAACAGCTTGCCATAGCGCAAAAGGCACTAAAAAGAGAAAAAAAAATAAGATAGGCAGATATGTTCTCAGCTAGCAGAAGGAGAGTAAGGGGGTATTACAGGATTAAAAAATTATGGTCGGGGAATGTAAAAAATGCTGCCAGACAACTGCTTTGGCTCAAACGCTATCTAGGGAACATTAGCGGCAATTGCTAGTGAATAATAGGGCATAGAGATCGCAAAAAAGAGTACTAATAGCTACGGCTGGAAGATATTTGTTTCAGTAAATAGATGCTCTATCAAGAAACCTAATTACAACCCTCGGAGTAGCTAAGAGGGTGTAAACATATAGCTGGAAGCAGAGCGGCATGTTTAAGTCCACGTGGGAGGCACAGCATTTAGCAAGTTGGCTGTTCTTTATTAAGTCCATGACCCTCAACACTTTGCTTCCCTACTAATACTTGTCAAGTAAAGCTTAACTAATCGGTGGTAAGTTTGGGCTGGTAACAGTCCACAGTTGTAGGCAAGAACTAATACACAACTTATGAAATAAACATCGGCAAATAACGTCAGTAAAAAGAAACTATGCATAAAAAACAATACAAGCGACTGCGGTAAATGCCGTTTTGCCATTTGCAGAAAGGGACAGCTTACACCAGGTATGAATTCTAAAAGACAAAGTAAAAATATCAGAAATGACACTTACATAAGCACTAACCCTCTATGACCAGGGACACACAGCAGCCGGGGCGTTTACAGGGAGAATAAAGATGGCGCCACTAAGTGTTACCCCTCTATATGCCCTGGGGCAGGGTGTGAGGTAGGAGGAGGAGGAGATCCAGAAATAGTGGGCAGGTAAAAATGGGGGAGTGGCAAAGAATAGTGTGGTGTGATCTGGGAGTAACAGGGTACACGGAAAAATTCTACATAGGTGAAATATTATAGGAAAAATGATAAAGTGGAGAGGTATAGGTGGAATAAGTGTGGGCAATAAAGTGAAGAGGGAGAGGAGAAGATGGGTAGTGAGATGTTGAGGCCTGGAGTTAGATGGAAGTCATGTCAGATCCTAGAGAAGGCAAGTGATAGTCAAGGGAGACAATCTGGGAGCAGCAGACTTCCTAGGTGTCAGCAGGTGAGTAGTGTGTGGTCGTGCAAGAGAGAAGGTGTGAGTGAATGTTGGATCAGGAAAGAAAAAAAAAACAGAGTACAACTGGATGGTGGGAAGAAGAAAAGGGTAGTAGTAGAGTGAAGGTAGCAAGAGGATTGGTATTTTGTTAAGGGATAAGAGCTGAAAAGTAGTAAGAGTAGATAGTTGGGAATGTGGAGTACAAGGTGTAGCTTTAGACTGGGATGTGGTGCCACTTATTGGGCAGAAAGAGAAGGACAACAAAGGTAAAAAAAATTAGATACAAGCTAGATAAAGGAGTACAGATAAAAGTAGGTAAGGGGAGAAAAAAGTTTGAATGCTAGGGGAGACAAAAGGCAGATTGCTAATGGGGAGTAGTAGGAGAAAGTATAAGCTGCTGTTTTCCCTGCTTGCTAGCTTACTTTTCCTATTACAAGGTAGGTATTAATAAATCAATAACTAATGCAGTTTAATATTTAGTTCTAAGGTGGAACATACTTTCTTAGTCCAGTTGGAAGCCGGGAGCACAAAGTATGTGCAGGAGCAACAGAAGTTTCTTGTTCAGAAGTTGGGATGGTAGTGACACAAAAAAGTCAGAGAGGGGTCCTGAAAGATCAAGCAGGTCCCTTGGTTAAGGATAGAAGATAGGGAGTTTCTTAGTCCAGTTGGAAGCCGGGAGCACAAAGTATGTGCAGGGGCAACAGAAGTTTCTTGTTCAGACGTTGGGATGGTAGTGACACAAAAAAGTCAGAGAGGGGTCCTGAAAGATCAAGCAGGTCCCTTGGTTAAGGATAGAAGATAGGGAGTTTCTTAGTCCAGTTGGAAGCCGGGAGCACAAAGTATGTGCAGGGGCAACAGAAGTTTCTTGTTCAGATGTTGGGATGGTAGTGACACAAAAAAGTCAGAGAGGGGTCCTGAAAGATCAAGCAGGTTCCTTGGTTAAGGATAGAAGATAGGGAGCCTCTATGACCAGGGACACACAGCAGCCGGGGCATTTACAGGGAGAATAAAGATCTGACCTCATCATTGGAGTTGGACATCATCAATTCTGAGTCGGACATGGCTTTGTAAGTCAGGCAGAGATCACCTCTGAGTAAGCGATATGCCACTGAGTACAGCCGGAGTTTTTTCAATCGGGCTGCATAGGACATATGTTTGAGGCCAGTAATCCTCTTGGTGAGGTGCTTTTGTGGTCTTTCTAACTGTTGGAAGTGTCTTGTGAGGTACATCCCAAATGAGGCCTCTATGATGAGTCTGATGAGTGATGAGTAAAAGGGCACTATAACCTCTTTATTTCTAGATGCAAACCCCTTAGTAATTAGATGGGCCACATAGAAGGATTTCCTAACTACTTTGGCAATATGATTGTCAAAGGAGAGATTGCTATCTACCTGGGTCCCCAGATCTTTTATTACCTCTTCTGTATTAAGGGGGCTGCTGCCTATGTGGTAATTTGTCGTTGTTTGTTTTTCCCAAACGTGACGACTATGCATTTTTTGGCATTTAGCTTGAGGCCATGACTTTGACACCTAGTGTCTGTCTCAGTAAGGCCTTTTTGAAGGATGTCCATGTCAGCCAGAGAGTCAATTATGGCTCCCAGTTTGCAGTCATCGGCGAACTTGGTTAGCCATAGTCCTCCTGTGTTTGCCTGTACTTCTGAGAAATATATGCCAAACAGTAGGGATCCCAGAACCGAGCCTTGCGAGACACCACTTGTGACTGGTTTAGAGTCAGATCTGGAGCCCGCTATTCTTACTGTGTGAGTTCTGTCTGTAAGCCAGTTGTCAACTCATCTTGTAACGTAGGGGTTTATGGTCAGGCTGGTGAGTTTTTCTATAATATCCGAGTGAGGAATGGTGTTGAACGCCTTATATATAAACCTAAGACCAAAATTGGATGCAACCTCAATAGCTACAATGCTATCATATCATGGAAGCAACTGCCACTAGAAATCAGGTCCCTCAAACATCCCAATCCATTCAAAACAGTCACCAGAGAATACCTAACAATTCACTAGGCCTGCCACTGTACTCTGTTCTCAACAAGTCCACAACATATAGGAAGAGGTAGGGGACTTTTAAATGTAAGAAATGCAAGGCATGTCAATTTATTAAAGAAAATAACATCGTTGTACACCCTGTGTCAGGTAGGGAGTATATATCTAGATTACATGCTAACTGCAGAACTAAAAATGTGGTGCATTTAGCTGAGTGCATATCATGCCAAGCATTCTGTGTTGGGAAGAGTAATAGAATGTTAAAACAATGTATATTGCAACATATGAGTGACATCAGATTATGTTTGAGAAGTAATGCTCTATATCAACATATTGAAATATATAAATAAAGAGCATAGATTTCAGTTTATGGTGTTATACATACGACAAGTGAGCATGCGGGGGGCTTACATTGTACACAGTACTGAATTAGCTGAGTTAAGATGGATAGCTGAATTGCAAGCTAACCATAAATCTGGGTTAAATGCTTGTATGCCTTTAAAACCCTTATTGAAGGGGCGTAGGTTCTGCTATTGATTCTAATTGGTTGCTATTTGTTTAAATATGGTTGATTTTTTTAGATATGATGAAGAACTAATGCTTGAAAGCATTCAGCTGTGTGTTAAATAAAGTTCTAACCGGTAGTGGTGGCTCCAGTGGGTTTTCTTTTTATCCAAAATAGCAAAGATAGATATATTGATGGATATGCACAAGCAGAGATGGTTGCACACTTACATGTGTGTGGGGGGCATACTCACGTATAACAGACTGCTTCCTCATTAGAAAAGGCTTGTCAATATTAATAAAAGAAGTCCAGCCAAAGAAAGGAGAATCTTATAGTTTGCCCCACTGAGCATGGTGGAATTGATGGATGGAATAATGTTCATTTCTTTGAGAAATCTGATAAAATCATCCTTTAAAGCTTGCATGAATACATGAATATGTATATAGGGTTACGTAAATATTGGGCTTTCATAGAATTGGAGCATGTCTTGGTATAGAGGACCTTTTAAACAAATAATATTTTTTTCTGCTGTTCATGGAATCAGCTGACAGTTTTCAGGAAAGTAGTATATTTAATGGTTTCTGTGGGAAGGGTCATTTAACTGGCTGCAAAAATGTAGTGTTGCCATTTGCTTTGATATTATCCTCAAGGCAGCCACTTTAGTTCCATTTGGGCTGATTTGTGATCACAATCTCTGTCTACTATTTCTATTACAGACATTCCATGTAGGAAACCTCAACACCATTCTTCACATTTGCATGGAAATGGAGTTACTGTATTTAAATAATGAGGCTGAGAAAGGTGTAGTATGGGCTTGAACCCCATTACAAAATACATCTGGTAGAAGTTTTGTTAGTAAGTTAAATTGCTCTGAGTTGTTTCTTTAAAACTGCATTTTTTATTACTTGCATTCATTTCTACCTTGATTATTTGACATGAATCCCATGCAATATATGATGATCCAATTTGGAGATTTTTGTCCCTTCAGCGTTGACCAAATGTATATGTAATTTGCAAATACGTTCAGTTGGAAGGAAAAATCTGTTTGTGAATGCATGTACTTTATTTTTATTTTGTTTGTGCACTTATGTGATGAGCCCTCTTCACCCTGGGACAGTAACTAAGGAGTCTCAATCCTTAACACTTTCTCCAGTAAGGGAGTGTCACTAAAAGCAGGGATAGAAATACACAATTTCCCCTAAGAGTACACCAGGAACAGGTTCCAAACTCAGGACTGGACTATATGCTTTACTCTGGGTCCCTGAATGAGTGCAACACTAACCACTGCAGAACACTGTGTCCCAGTCCTAGGTGTATGACACACTTACTCGTAAATGTCTGATAGTCACACATACACACGCTCTTGGGAAAGACTGGCATAGATTTACCTGCTGTATTTCTTTGACCAAATTACAAAGTAAGGGTTGTCACCAGTCAAATACCACAATACCCTTCAAAAGGGGTGTTCAATTATATTGACTAAAATAGATATTGGAATAAATGCTAGCTTGTATCCCAAGCAGTAAGGCTTTTCGGAATGGGTCTGCTGTTATTACAGTAAACATAAACACTCTCAAGTTATTAAAAATATTCAGTAAATAACCAGCCACAATGAGAGATAGTAAACATTTAATAATAAATAAAAGGATTTAAAACATGTAAATACTGAATAACTAATTGCAATAAACAACAGAGTTTCAAAAACAGGAAATATGAAAATAACACTGTAGGCTAGAACTCACATTGATTTTAGAAAATCTCTAACTAACTAGCTGTAGTTCCCTGAGTGGCTGAAGATTAACTGTCCCTATCTAATCTAAATATCTCAGCAAGGCAAGATTATACTCTTACTTCTGTAGGGCAAGATGAAGAATTATGTATACACTCCAGGCTGTTGTCTGTCCTCAGCGACTAAAACAACTACTCTGGAAACAACTGGAATACTACTGCTGAACAGCTCTGGAAAGCCACTACTGAACAACTGTCTCAGAACGTGCTTTTATAGCAGATTTTTTTTTAAGCAACGGGAAGCTGCTATGAGAATTAAATAAAAAGTCAACAAACAGCTGCAGTGAAAATTGTATTCTCCCAGCCCTGGCACACAATGAGATCACATCTAAGTTAGCTGCCTGTAAAAATGTATATTTGGTCAGCCATAAGAACAGTTTGACATTCAAACAACTTGCATAAATAAGAGTGATAATCAAAAGACATAAAATTATTTACAAAATTATAGCTAGTCATGCTAGCATATGTAACACAGGGTAATGTACAATTATTTACAAAACTTCAGCCAGTCATGCTAGCACAGATAACAATATCTAATATCCTCACATTTTTTCCCGCTTTGAAGACTCGAGCCAGATTTTCAAGTGACCCTGGAAAATCACTGCTTAAGAAAAATGGAGCTGACTGAAAATGCATCTGCCCATACCCCTTCTTGACAATCCATCTGCACTAGTATTATTAATGCCACTGCGGTGTTGCATCATCATGTCATATGCTTGTAAGCCTATTCTCCACCTCAGTAACTTGGCATTTTGCTTATTGACTCTATTTAGCCATGCTAAAGGGTTAAGGTCTGTAACCACAATGACTTTTCTTCCATACAGGTAAGGCTGAAGCTTTTGCAATGCTCACACTATGGCTAGGCATTCTTTCTCCACAGCTGCATAACATTCCTCCCTGGTTTGCAGTCTATGGCTGAGACATACCACAGGATACTCTTCTCCCTCTAAGGAAACTTGGCTGAGTACAGCCCCCACCCCATAATTTGAAGCATCCACCTGCACAACAAATTCCTTGCTGTAATCTGGACTGGGTAACACAGAGGATCTACCCAAAGCTTCTTTAAGCTTTTGACTGCCTGCTCTCAATCTGTGGTCTACACTACCTTATCAGGCTTGTTTTTCCTTGGTAGGTCAGTAAGGGCTGTAGCTATTGTACTATAGCTGGGCACAAATTTTCTATAGTACCCTGCTGTCCCTAGGAATGTTCTCACCTGCTTTTTGGTAACAGTGACAAGCCATACCTGTATAATCTTCACTATAGCATGTTTTGGTCTAATCATACCACTCCCTACTCTATGTCCTAGGTAGGTGACATCTGCCATACACACCTGACACTTAGTAGAGTTAATGGTCAACCCTGCCCTTTTTAAACTACCTAAGACCTCCCTGAGATGTTGACGGTGCTCTTACCAGGAATGACTGTAAATGGCAATATCATCCAAATAAGCAAAAACACAGTCTCCTGCTCCTACTAAGATATGATCGATTAGCCTCTGTAAGGTTGCTGGAGCATTAATCATCTCACAGGGCATCCTAGTAAACTCATATAATCCAAAAGGTGCTATAAAAGCTAACCTCCCTCTAGCAATGGGAGTCTAGACCACCTGCTAGTATGCCATTGTCTGATCAATAGTGGTCAGATACTTAGCTCCACCCAGCTGTTCTAAAGCTTCATCTGTTCTAGGCATGGTATATACCTCTGACTCTGTATATCTGTTTACCTTTTTGTAGTCTAGGCAGAATCTTAGACCACCATCTTTCTTTGGTTCCAGCACTACTGGGGAAGCCCAAGGACTACTGGATGCCTGGATTACCCCCAGCTCCAACATCTCCTTTATCTCCTCCTTCAAAGTCTGTTTGACTCAGTCAGGCACCCTATAATGAGTTTACAGCCGAGTGATGTCTCCAGGCATTTCTGCAGTTACCTCCTACTGCGCTTCTAGGCATCAAATATTGCCTGTTCATATTTGCATTAATATTTCCAAAACCATGCTACATACAAGGTATCAGAATATTTTATCTTGAAGCATGCATGATGGCAAGCACAATTGCAGTGATATATGACCTCTATCAATTAGTATTTGGTAGAACTGTAATGTGATAACTTCATTTTTTCAAGGCTGAAGCCACACCCACTGGGAGTTACAGGTGCACACTTAAAATAACTCTACTGGAGGGAATGAGTTAATAGGCCTTTGGGGTCCTGTATCCACATGGTGCTGCACTAGGTGGGTGTACACACATTTCCCAGTGAACATGCACCCAACTCCTGTAACACTGTTCATATTTATTTAACCTGAATAGGGGATAACCACTGAAATATTGCTACCTCTCTCACACTGAGATCAATCAGCAGTTTCCCCTCAGACTCCTCCTGCCATCCACAGCAAACACTCAACACCAGGGACTCCCTGTCATGATATGGTTTCATCATGCTAACATGGTGCAACTTATATCTGTGCCTCCTGCCTACTAAGTTTACCATGTAGGTAAAATCACAAATTTTCCTGAACAATTCAAAGGGTCCTACCCAAGCGGCCTGCAACTTATTGTGTCTGACAGGAATGAGCATCATAACCGGTTGCACCAAAGTATACTCTAGGGCTTGAGCCTTCCTGCCATACCAAACCTTCTTATGCTGATAAGCTACTGCCAGGTTCTCCTGGGCCAAACCCATGAGCTCCCTAAGCCTTGTCCTGAAGTTTAGGACATATGCCACAACAGACTCCTTATGGAAGTTATACTCACCCTCTTACTCATCATGATTCAAATCTAAAGGGTCCCCTCATCCTATGCCCATACAGCTACTCAAAGGGTGAAAAGCCTGTAGTTTCATGAGGTACCTCTCTGTATGCAAATAGTAGATGGTGCAAATATTTGTCCCACTCCATTTTAAACTGGCCTGCAAATGCCTGTAGCACAGTCTTTAATGTAGAGTTTAGCCTTTCCACAAGACCATTAGTCTGGTGATAGTAGGGGGTGGTTTTTAGATGCTTGATCCCACAACACTTTCACAGACAAGCCAGCAGATCTGACATAAAGTTGGCATCTCAGTCAGTCAGTTTCTCCCTTAGAAAACCTACTCTGCTGAACATTTCTAACAAAGCATTTGCCATTTTCTCTGTCACAATGGACTACAGAGTCGCTGCCTCAGGGTATCTAGTAGCATAATCTACCACTACTAGGATATACTTCTTTCCTGTGGAACTTGGAGTACTCAGAGGCCTCACCATATTCATAACTACCCACTGAAATGGCTCTTTTATCACAGGCAAATGCATTAACAGAGTCTTGACCTTGTCTCCTGCTTTGCCCACCTTTTGACACTGCTTACAAGTCCTGCAGTACCCTGTTATATCCTTTGCAATCCCAGGCCAATAAAATGTTTGCATAATGAATCTCTTAGTATGCTTTATGCCCATATGACCTGCAAAATGAATGTCATGGGCTATGGCTAGAAGTGCCAGATGGTAGGGTCTGGGCACTACCACCTGATGTATTACCTCACCCTCTAGCCCTCACTCAGGGGTCCACTCCACCCTTTGTTCCAGTATACAGACTCCTCCTTTCCATGAGTATATGAGTACATAGTGACTTTTGACTTTAACTGCGTGAATGTGTGAATTTGTCAAAATGTATCTGAGCAAAATGTTTCCCCTATGGGCAATATTGCTCACACTTTGTATTATTTGATATATATTTGTACTTGTTCTTTTTTTTTTATTGGACTGCTATCTTTACTGTAATCTGTTTCATGGTGATTTTCTCCCCGGGTCTCCAATGAAAACAAGCTCTCTGGGCCCAGTGGACTTCCCCGGTAATCGAACTGGAAATGAATAAATAAATAAATGAGAATTGGGTGCTTCCTTAGCTACCTCTCTCATGCCTCGTAAAGTAGGATCTGAAAGCTGAGCCTGTCTCAACTGTCTCTTTGTAACCACTCCCAGCTCCCCTTCCACAGGAAGCCTAGTACCTTATAACAGCGGTGCTTCATTGTCAGCCTGGGTACTACCACTCGCCTCTGTCCTTGCAGTCACCATGTCCACAGGAACACCAGTACATACCAGCAGCTTGCTGTTTACCTTCAGGCTCACTGCTATATGGTAGCTCCTTCCCTGAAGTAAATACATCATCAGCCTCAGCTTCAGGCATAGGATTTGTCCAGGTCTCCCCCAGGCTACCAGACATACATGCCTGTCTCCAAGCTTGACTGTATGTAACTGCATGCACACAAGTTACTACATTATCAAAATCATTCCCTATTAAGACTTCTGCAGGGATATCCTGAAACACACCTATTTGCTTGTTCCGTTTTCCTGCCTCCCAGTCAAGATGAACCTTGGCCAAAAGTATTTGGAATGGGGTCTCACCTGAATCTTTGACTGGTGTGGACTGCCCAAGCAAGTACTGCTCCTCCTCAACCACTGCATACTTCACAATGGTTATATAAGAAGCTGTCTCTATTTCTTAGCAGTGGCCTGTCTTTCATCTAGTAAGATAAGATGCACATGTTGGTGATAGTTTGGCACCGTCATTGTTTCCAGACAACTTACCACTGTCATTCTGTTATTTCAATTTGCTGGCACCCTCACCTTTTTTTCTCACCTTGCTTCAATGGCCATTTGTATGCTACATGTCCCCTCTGATTACATTTGAACCATCTAATATCTGTTCCTGACCATGTGCTTGAACTACTGGTGTCCCCTGTTACTGGTGAACTCTGTTGGAGTGGTTTAGTCTACCCCCACGGGTTTCCTTATGCCCATGTGTAGCATTGGGTGCCCTGCTTGCCATCCCCTTTTTTCCCCAACTCGTTTGCAGAGTTACACTCTCAGTCTGCCAACCAGATCCTCATGTCCTCAGGGAAGTGCTAAAGGCATGTTCCCTCACCAAAAAGTGTGTCAGTCCTTCAAAAGTGATGCCCCCTCATCCACCTGTAAAAGTAAGTACTTAAATCAGCAATGTAATCACATACACTTTCATCTGCCTTGCATCTATGTTCACAATTTTTTTCTATACATTTCAAGGGTTACTTTAAAACAATCAAGTAAAGATTGTTTTACACTGTTGTGATTAAAACAGTCAACATCAAAATAGTTTAACATTTGTATTAACAGCTCTACCATCGTGTAAGGTGGTCAGGAACCATACCCAGAGCCCTTGGTAAACATTATACTGTTTATATACCCTATAAAATATACAAATAAAAACTATCAAAGTCATCTCCTCCCTGTACTGAGGAAAAGTTTACTGACCTTTATGGCTTCTGAGGTTCAGTCTTTCCCTTCCCCATTACCTCCTTGACCCTGTCAAAGGGTTAGAAGCTCCTTTTCAT
Source organism: Protopterus annectens (assembly GCF_019279795.1). Classification (NCBI taxonomy): domain Eukaryota; kingdom Metazoa; phylum Chordata; order Ceratodontiformes; family Protopteridae; genus Protopterus; species Protopterus annectens. The sequence goes on along the minus strand of NC_056742.1, from coordinate 182,280,576 downwards.
GCTGTCTTTGCCTCTTATTTTCTTTAGTTTCCATCGCCAAATGCTTGGTATCCAGTTACTTATTATGCTGATAGTTCTTCTCTTTCTCCCTCTCCTCAGCATCCATAAGTTGGATTTCCTACTGATGCTGCTTCTCCCTTTCTTCAGCCTGCAGTTTGAGTCTCTTTAACTCCAGATGGATTTTTAAGTCCTCTGAGGATTAAGATGAACTGCCTTGTCTCAGAATGTTGCTTAAACTCAATGCCAAACTGGACATCCTCCGAGCTGCTGGTCTGCATATAAGGCTGAGATCATAGCTTCCTTTGTCAGGTTGGCATGCAACAGCCTTTGGCTTTACAAACCTTGGCCAACTGGTTTCTTGTCAGCTTGCTATAGTCCTCTGCTGACATCTATGACTGCTGCCCCTTAATAAACTGATCAAAAAATGAATATAACAGTTGTGACAATGAAACTCTGTATGTTTACCTCATGGCTGTCGAGTGCACACCTCAGTGACAACTACTCACAGGCTACTAAAGGTCAATTAAAATCCCACACTGGTGGCACCAAAATGTGAAGAGCCTTCTTCCCCCCAGGACAGTAACAAAGGAGTCTCAATCCTTACCACTGTCTCTGCTAAGGGAGTGTCACTAAAACGTGGATAGAAATACATGATTTCCTAAGAGTACACTGGGAACAGGTTCCAACTTAAGACTGGACTATATACTTCACTTTAGGTCCCCAAATGAGTGTCCACACTAACCATTGCAGAGCACTCTGTCCCAGTTCTTGGTATCTGACACACTCACTCTTAAATGTCTGATAGTCACACATACACATACTCTTGGGAAAGACTGACATAGATTTATCTGCTTTATTTCTTTGCCCAACTTACAAGGTAATGGTTGTCACCAGTCAAATATCACAATACCCTTTCAAAGGGGTGTTCAATTATATTGACTAAAATACATATTGAAACAAATAGTAGCTTGTATCCTAAGCAGTAAGGCTTTTTGAAGTGGGTCTGGTCTTATTACAATAAACATAAACACTCTCAAATTATTAAAAAATATTCAGTAAATAACCAACCACAATGAGAAGTAGGAAAACAATTAATAATAAATAAAAGGATTTAAAACATGTAAATACTGAATAACTGATTGCAATAAACAAGAGAGTTTCAAAAACAGGAAATATGAAAATAATACTGTAGGCTAGACCTCACATTGATTTTAGAAAATCTGTAACTAACTAGCTTTAGTTCCCTGAATATCTGAAGATTAACTGTCCCGATCTAATCTAAATAACTCAACAAAGCAAGATTATACTCTTACTTCTGCAAGGCAAGATGGGGCTTTATGTCCACACTCCAGGCAGTTGTCTGTCCTCATTTACTGGACAACTACTCTGGAAACAACTGGACTACTACTGCTGAACAGCTCTGGAAAATAACTATTGAACAACTGACTCAGAACATGCTTTTATAGCCGTTTTTTTTAAGTAACTGGAAGCCACTATGAGAATTCTACTTATTCATATCAGATTTTGAAAAGTAGACAAAGAGCTGCAGTGAAGATTCTATTCTCCCAGCCCTGGCACACAGTGACATCATATCTAGGTCAGCTGACTCTGTCATAACATATATTCAGAATTCTCTTAAAAAAATTACATTTGGTCGTCCAAAAGAATGCTGGTTGACATTCATCATCTTGCATAAATCATGAGAGACATGAACTTATTTACAAAATTATAGCTAGTCATGCTGGCATAGGTAATGCAAGGTGATTTACAATTATTTACCAAATTTCAACCAGTCATGCTAACAGGGATAATAACATCTAATATCCTCACAGCTTATTTATGTATGTATGTAATTATTTATTTTTGTTAAACATGTAGGAGGGCTTATCCAGGTACGATACTGAGTCATGACCTAGAACACAAGACAAAGGGATATCACATTACAATAAATTACAATATTTGATATTGGACATTCACAGTAGTATAACTTTTTGTACAGTACAATAGAATAGCCAAAACACAATAAGCTTTTTTATACCTGAATAGTAATACAAGTTTTATATCTATTAAATAAGCAGTTAATATTTATCAAAAGTGACAATAATGTGTGTGTGTGTGTGTGTGTGTGTGTGTGTGTGTGTGTGTGTGTGTGTGTGTGTGCGCACGCGTGCAGCTATTATGGTATTTTGGGTCAGGGCAAAGGAACACACTTTCAAATGCAGATGTTTTAAAATTCAGTGCTTTTTCAGGAAAGTAAATAGTGCCACTCTCATGTTCTGGTATATTGCTGAAGACTTCATTTGGTGCCATAGACATTTCAGGAGTAATTCATTTATCTGATTAATTGGCATCTCTGATGACTCCACTTAATTGGTTTACAAGTTATCAGGAATGATAGTCATTGCAATGATTTCTAATAATTCTTTACAATTCAGAAGAACAACTCCATCTTGAGTAAGAAATGTGCTGAAACTAAATGTGAGCTGCAGTACTGAAGTCATTTGCTTAACACCTCTATATTTTATATTTAGCTTATTCTGTGGTAATTTAATTCTAAATGTCATGTGTTCTCCAGGTTTAAAATTAATAATAAAGGTCATTGATCCTGACTGGCTGAAATATAACTTAGACACTTCCAGAAAAATCTAAGTACTTCTGGTAGGGTAATCCTTTATCTAGACAGATATTTTGCAAAAATGAATATATCATCTACATAGAGACCTATTTTTGTTTCTTGAAGAGAGAAGTATGTAACTCTTACAGCAATATTTTACCGACTTCATAGGACAGTGTTTATATGACTACTGTGGGCAAGAAAATAGCTGTGTTGAGTACATATAGTTATTGCAAATCTACCAGATCTTACTCTACCTATTTTGAATATAGAAAATAATTTACAATTCTTCAGACTTAAAGAATGGAATTCCTCTAGGAAATCGATTCACTGCATCACAACGACAACAACAAGAAAATAAATAAATAAATAAATAAATAACTCAAATTTGAGCTTTGTTAATGTCTAAGCTGGTAACATTTTTGAGAGTTGTAATTTTCTGAGCCATTTCTATCATAGTTAATGCACATCTTTTGTTGTTAAGGGGCTGCATGCCTATCAAATTCTCAGACTGATCCTGCTATGCTAACCTAGATAAGAAAGGTTTAAGATAATTAACCAAAACTGACATAAACAAAAGTAATCGATATTTTAGGACATATGGCTGTTAGGTAAATAGGGCAGTGGATCTTCCTTCATTCTATGTTCAACTACTAGCCATGAGTCTTTTATATGAATTGCCCATGCATAATCCTAACCAGGGTCCCACATTCATGCTAAGTCTACCAGCAACTACTTTTTTATTTTTTTATTGAATTGTGAATAAGTGATAACATTTAAATAAAAAAAAAATAAATATTTTACTAAAATAAGGGAAAATAAAACAAAATAACAAATCAGTGTAAAAAAACACAACAGATCAACTATTTACAAGTGTGTCTACTAAGCAACAATTATTCTAAAATTTCCAATAATTAACAATTATTTTATGCATATCAGCAATTATTTATTTAGTACTTCTTTAAGATTTTTCCACATGTTATATGTAGAAGTGATTTGGATCTATATTATGGTGTTAGAAGACTAAGTAACCTAACACATCTTTATCAACATGTAAATATCAACCTCTGCAATTGCCAAACAGCCACTTCAGTGATTTTTTTCCCAGGGCAGAAATTGCTCAGCCAAAGACAAACAAACCAAACTTTCAAACTCTACATAGTGGGGGCTTTGCCCCCACACCCCCTAACTAAATATACCAACTCCAACATCTCACTACAGTGGGGAAAAGAACAAATACCCAATGATGGCCAAGCAGTTTTTTCCCCTGGGAAAAAAAATTGCTGAAGTGGCCATTCGGCAATTGCAGATGTTGATATTTCCGTGTTGATAAAGACATGTTCAGTTACTTTGTCTTTCAACACAGTAATATAGACCAGTGATTCTGGAAGACCTTGACTTGATAGCAATAAGTTCCAGTTGACAAAAAGTTCAGTAGCAATGTTCAAGAATTCATTAAAAGAGATAATAGATTTGTTTTTCCAATTCCTGGTTATAACATTTCCTGCAGTTGTCAGGATACTCCATAAAAGTGGATACTTCAATCTCTTGACACAATCCGGTATTGGGGTATTAAATAAAACTAATGATTTGGTTAAAGAAAATTTATCAGTAAATGCAGCCTGTGAAAAACATGTATTTCATTCCAATATGGTTTAAGTAAAACACAATCAAAAAACATATGTTGCCAGTCAGTTTTAAGCTCTGGTTTGCATCTCTAATGAATCATCTTACTTTTCGGCATTAATTTAATTCATTGTTGTGAAAAAAAGATCTGTGCAAGAACCTGCATGAAAATAATCTCCATTTAAGTGAACAGGTAGTTTGTTTCAATGATGACAAGATTACATTTGTATCCTCATCATTAGGAGGTTTATTATATATAGGTTTAAAATAATTCCTATAGCTTTCTTTATTACATTCCAACTCTTTTTTAATCATTGTATATATTGTGGATAAAAAACCTTTTTGCAGATATTTTTTGTTGTACCAGAAGGAACAAAAGGACAATTAATTTAGGAATAGAATCTCTTATCCTTCGTTGCATAACTTTAATTGTACATTCTACAAATTGTCTACAATTTTGCACATACAACCACATATTTTCATCCAAATCAAATTTAATTATATATTAGCATAATACAGATTTTCTTTATTAATTAACTGAAACCAGTATATCAGATTATTTTCTTTAACATTAATCATTTTAGGTAAGCTTAGAGTGGAAGTATTATTTTAAGTAAAAGTCATTTGAAAGATGAGGAAGAACCATGCTTTATACATTGGATTTCTGTAAATAAAATTTCTGAAAGTATTTATTATAATAGAGATATAGGAAGAGTTGATCATTTGATTAAAGTTGTTTAAGACATATTCCTTTAACAACCAGAACAAGGAATTGTTTGAAATTCAAAAAGTAATTTGAATGTTTAAGACAGTTGGATTGTATTCAAAAACATCCTTGAAAATATTTCCACTTAGCAGTATAATAATTATTTGACCATAAAACTATTGTTTTAATGATAGATGATGCAGAATAGCATCATATAATTCTAAACTTGGTTAACCAAAGCACCAACAGACCAGTCTCTAATAGATGGCATATAGCTATTCTGGGTTTGTTGGAAGCTGTAAAAAAATTTAAATTAAGGAATTAAACTTTTTTATACAACTTTTAGGAGGAGGAAGACATAATGACTGTATAATATATAGGATTTTTGGTAGGATAATCATTTTGTTTAAGAAAAGTCTCTCATCCATTGTAAAATAAAATATTCATAGGATCATAGGACTGGGTCTATATCAGAATACAGAAAGTTTACATTTTCGAATGTTCTTACATTGACCCCTAATCAGCAAATGCTGACAACATCGAACATTCAGAACAGCAAATGTTTTCATAGGGAAAAAATTTGCTGTTCCAAAACACATACATACAACACAAGCACACCAAACAAACAGCAATCCACACACATACACCCAAAATCTTACAGCTAACCCTACACTAAACTGTAAAAACACCACTAGCTATCCACTTACCTTAACCCAAACCATAACCCTAAGGTCCGTCACTATTGCACACTCACCTCACCCGCACCTTAACCCTAACTCAACTAACCCACCCTAATCCTCACGTCCACACAATTGCACAAATGACTCCCTTGTGCCCTATCCCTAACTCACCTAACCCATGCCCAATCGCAGACTTACCTGAACCAGACCCGTAACTTTCCACCACAGTGCTGAAAATAGTGAAACAACAGAAAATGACAACCAAATTTTTTCCCTAGGAAAAAATTCAGTTATCTGTCATTTCAGTATTTTCAGCATTCGCTGAATATGGGTCAATGTAAGAACATTTGAAAATATGAACTTTCAATGTTCTGATATAGACCCCATAGGATCATAGGAAGTTACTAGACTATTGGCCCTGAGGCCCTTACAAGCCATTAGCCAAGAATTTAGCCCATGTTCCAACAAGTCAGCACCCTATGCCACTGTCCGGTAGAGAGATAGGTGGAATCTCAGGGGTGTATTTTCTGTTCCCTATCCAGTTATCCGGGTTGTGCTTAAAAAGGTTTAATGATGTACTCTGCTTTACGGTGAGAGGGAGTCTATTCCATAAAAGGGGGAGTCTCTGGGACACAAATGTGTCCCATCAACAAGTCCTATTCATGTCACAGACCAGGTTGAGGTCTCGCATGTGGGTTACTTGAGTGGAGCTTGACATGAAGATATGCAGCAGTCCCATCAGGGTGGGGTCTGCGATTGCTTTGTTTGCTAGACAGAGGTCACCTCTGAGGAGTCTGTAGGAGACTGAATAGAGGGTCAGGGCTTTTAGCCTATCTGTGTACAGTAGATGTTGCATTTATTTATAAGATTCTCTATAGAAGTTAAACTATTGTTGTAATTGATAATTATTATTTTGTTGATGTTTTCAGCAATGTTTATTCCTAAATAATTTATCTTTTTTCTTGAACAATATGTTTATTAAATATTTTTCTAGGTCATTAAAGTTATAATTTGTAGGTAAATTTTTGTTTTATTTTCATTAAAACTGCGACCAGACTTTTTTCTGAAAAATTTACATTAAAAATGGTTGAGAGCAAATTATTGCATTAATTCAGGGTCATAATAATATCATTTGTAAACCACTGAATTTTGGAAATTAAGTTTTTGCATAGCTGAATTACTTCAATATTTGGGATTGATCTTATTAAATTGACAATGGCTCTATAACTAAGGTCAAAGATAAAGGTAAAAGTGGACATCCTTGCTTGGTTCCTTCAGAAATCTTGATTGATTGTAAGGTGCATGAACCTATTTTTACATAAGCATAAGAATTTTCATAAAGAAGATTAATGATATATATAAAATTACTTGAAAAATACTTTCTGATAAAACTAATAAAAGATAATTACAATTTGCAGAGTCAAAAGTACTATTTCCAGACATACTAAGCTTAAATTCTTATTTGTTCTAGTCATATAATCAATTATTGTTAACATTCGTTTGATGTTGTCATAAGAATTCTTACTTAAAATAAAAACTGTTTGGTCATCATTATTCAAGCATGAATAGCCATAAGCAATTTATAATTAAACAAATTATTATAATTAATTTATAATCTATATTTAATTGAGAGATCTACAGGAAAAATATTTACAGGGTCTTTATTTGATTTTAAAATTGGAGAAATAAGATTGTACTTCCATGAGAGAGTGACATTTACTAATTCTGTCGCTAACTTAAAATTTTAAGTAATATAGCTGAGGCTATTTTTGGCATTAACTTATAGAGTTCAGGAATAATGCCATCACTTCCAGAGGGATTGTTGAGTTTTAACTTATTGATTTGAGCTTTTAATTCAGACATTGAAAAAGGCCTGTCAATAACTGTTATCTGATCTTCGGTTAGTTTTTTATTTGTGTAATTTTATATGAACTCCATAATTTTCTTGAGACCCTATAATTGGATTATTGTTGTTTAATGCATTAAAATGGTTTCTAAATTCTGTCAGAATGCCTTTTAGTTCAGTGACCTTTTTTTCTTAGTAGAATATATTTCCTTAATATGATGAGTTATTAAATATTTTTTCTGATAGTCAGCTTATGCATAGACTAAAGATTAACAGAGAAGTTAACTATTTTAATCCTTTCCAAATGAATCAAAGTCTTATGTGTTAGAATTTCCAAATATTTATCAATTAGCTTACTTATCTCCTTCCCCAGATTTTTATTTGTTTTCTGACTAAATAATTTTAGTTTATCTAGTTTTTCTTTGTCCCTTTGTTTTTTTCTTTAAGGCTTACCAAATTATAATTCTGCCATGCAAATATGTTTTAAAGCATCCCATAAAAATATCTTAAAATATCCTTTGTGTAATTGATTTCAATAAAGGTCTTGATTTTTTATGAAAAAAAATCTTTAAAATCTTTTAAATTTGTTATATAAGCAGGTATACACTTAAAAGGAATACTGCTGTTACATTTTAAAAGTAAATCAAAAGTAAAAATCAAAAGTAACTGCATTGTGGTCTGAACATGGACAAGATACAACTTTAACTTTGAGAAAGCAATTTGTTAGGTTATTTGATATATAAACTCTATCCATTCTGGCCTGGGCTTCATGCCTATGTAAGTAATGAGTGAAAAATAAAGAATATGGATCTGAAAATTCATATATATATATATATATATATATATATATATATATATATATATCCTTAATATGTATTAAATCTATACATTTTAACTCCTTTGCTGGTGCAGTTATTGTTCTTTTTTCTAGTGGTATTGGTGTCATCATCTTCCAAAATAAAGTTAGTCTCCTGACAATATGATACTGCCTTTTGAGATAGGAACAATCTGGTCTAGATGTTGGTTAACAGTCCTAGCACCTTTGAATCACTTTCCAACTCAAGAACTGCTTGTATGAAAAAATGTACCCCGGATTCACAAATCCTCCGTGTAAGACTTAAAAATGTACCCCGGATTCACAAATCCTCCGTGTAAGACTTAATAAGTCTTATTCGGAGGCTGCAGTTGAATGGTATGATGTCAGCATGCCATGAATATGCATGAGGGCATGCTGACTCAACCGTAAGTCTTACACAGACCGTGTAAGAAAGCAGGGGGTGTGTCTGACTGCCGAGCAGTCTAAATGTCCACACCCCTGCAAGTGATTGAAAAGTAAAAGCAAATACAATAGAGCGAGTCCGCTCAAATGTCCTTGCACCCAATACCACACTCCCTGATATTGTAAACCCCATCACAGTTATAAAAAGTAAAAAGTTTTTGCACGTGTGTGTGCGGGTGTGCCCATTGCTTAGCTAGAGTTAGCAATTCTGACATGGAAGAGCATAAGAAAGAATGTGTATGCAAATCACACCAAATAGCAATAGCGTAATGGTAGGGCATTTGTACAAAGAAGAGGCGTTCACGGTTCGAATCCCACCACTCCCCTTCGTATTTATGTGTAAATCAGTATATGAAATAATACCACACAAAACGCAGTGAAATGGCCAATGTAACAGTGAACAAAATAAATATTTTAAATGATCCCGATATATAATAATTGCCTGCAGCTAAGCAGCGCTTCACCCAGCACAATAGAGTTGCCCATAGTTAAATTATGGTCAACCCAGCGCAATAGAGGTGCCCATAGCAAAATAGCACTTTAACTAGCGCAATGTGTTTGGGCGGATGTGCACGCCGTGCCAACCAGGGCACTGTAGAGCACCGAGAAGCAATGTAGAGCAAAGTTGCTTAAATGCAGACACACCCCCTAGCCTGTCTGGACAGTATGAAAATAAAATGAATGACAAAGTTCGAACCCAGGACTCTGTGCATCACAAGCAAAGTACAGAACCACTAAGCCATGATAACATAGGGGAAACAGCCACTGTTAACAGATATATATTTACTAATGGTAGTTTAACCATTACTAAGCAGGTCTCCAGTCAGCCGAGAATTTTAAAAAATGGCCAATCACAAAAAAGTGCAGGAAATGTGGCATATTTAAGCCCCATAGGCGGGAATACATGCCATAACTGATTGTAGCTCACATCTGCAGTTAGAATGGCTGGTGTCAGAGAGGGAACACACTTCCGAGTGCAACGTTGGGGCATCGAGGAGTCGAAATACATGGTTTGGCTCCTTGTCCACTGTCATGAGTCAAGACTCCTGCAGGGCCAGTTCCAAGGGACAGAGTACAAGGCAGAGGCTTGGAACCGGTTAGCTCATGACCTCACCAGTGCCACAGGCATTCCTCAGACTGGTGAGCAGGTCTGTCACCACCATGCAGACCTGAAGAGACGGAAGCAGGACCGCCTGAACCAATGGATACAGGAGGCCTGTGGGATGCAGAATGCCCCACAACTGAGTATGTAGCCATGGAATGCAGTATGTAAGAATTGATAATTGAGTATGTATAACAGATAGGTATGTTTCAATATCCCTTCATTTACTTTACAGCTGCAGGTGACCATGCTGCGAATCAGTAAGCCTATGCTGATAGGCTACTAAGGCTGTGCCACCAGGCAGGTTAGTGATTATTCTGCATGTGTTGTTATATAAAATATGGGAGAGAGCATGAAAGAAAGTGTTGTAGTCCAATAATACAGCCATAAAATTGCCTAAGTCCTCTGCATGTACTGTCAGATAAAAACGTTAGAGAGGCAAAAAAAGAGTGTAGTAACCCATTAACAAAGGTAACTTATGTCTAGAATAATATCTCTGCAGGCACTGTCATATAAAATAAGTGAGTGAGCTTGAAAAAAGAGTGTTCTAACCTCTTAATAAACGTATAATATGTCTTGAACATGCCTGCCATATGCACTGTTAAAACAAATAAAGGAGTGAGCTTGTGGAAAAGTGTGTACTGCCATTAATAAAGGTCTAAAACCTGGAGTGTGTCTGTGTCACAGAGTTTGAAATATTGTTGTACACTTGCATTATACAAATAGTACTGTTTGAAAAAGTGCTGGCAACCCAGAGCTGTGCAGTCCCATATAAAGTGGGTGATGGAAGTGCTAGTAGCTGTGAAGCATATATACAGTCTGCAACAGTCAGTTACTGGCTGGCATGCATAAGTAAATCTGGCACACGTGTAGCATGTTATTTTTTCCCCAGAAATGTGAGTGCGTGTCAAGAAATGCAGGGTTCTGTACAAATCAAAGTGAAAATGTCATGTGAAAACATCCCAGATATGTAGATAAAGAAATAGAAATGCAATCAAGAAATATGCAGCAGTAACATCTGCATCCTGGACAGTTAGTATGTCATATATAGGTCAGGCATATATTGAATTAGTCAAACCCATTACACAGCCTAATGTATGGTGGCAAGTGTAATAATATGTGTAGGGGATATACACCTGCAGTCACTAGGAATGTAGTGTAGACTAAAAGGTAATTATAAGATGTTAACCGAGGTTTTTCTCTGCACCCTACTGTATGTGCATAAACCATGCAATTCCCCACCTCAGTAGGTATGTGTAATCTTAAATATTTGTTGGGACATATGTCCTATTGTTCAATAAATATTTGCATTCACGTTGATGCATGTGCCCTGTTTAGACACCACAATCATGGTGGCCTGTTGCTACCAAACATCCCTGCATGCTGTTGGAATATCCACTGTGGTTCAATATATGCATGTGTTATGCTTGCTGTTCAACTGTTGGAACCTTGGTGTGTTGGGTTAATGGGAATATTACTGCATGCTGTTACAACTAATCTGGAATGCTGTTGTTTATGTTGTAATTAAGCACACCTAATCACAGAATGTATGGGAAGGCCGGTCCCAGCGGACCCACCTGTCCCTCCTCAGCTGGTGAGTGCACCTGGCACCAGCAGGTCCGGTGCACAGCCCGGGCTCCCCTCCTCCGTTGGTCCTGTGCCACCTTCAGGTGGAAGCGCTGCAGGGGATGGGGCTCATCCTCCCGTGCAAGCGTGGGTGGAGAAGGGCCACCTGTCACCCTTCGAAAGGTCCGGGTTGTGGTGCATAGGGAGATCCAGCGTTCAATCGCTGATCCCCTATGCCAGCTCTGGGTGAGAGTGGCATGTCTCACAGGTGAGCCTGTTCATCCTACACAGCCCCCAGCACAGCCACCCTCGGGGCTGTGAAGGTGCAGTGGTGACTGCCCATGGGTGGGGATCTCAGTTCCACTGTTACCATCTGTGGGCTCATGGGCTTGCGATTTCCAAACATCCGACCCCGTCAATTGTGTTCACCCACCCCATGTGTCATACACCGCCCCTGCATGTGTCTTGTCTGTTTACCTCCCCAACCTATCTCCCTGGACATACCAACTTCCTTTACCTCACTTTCCACTCTCATCTGAAAAAAATAAAAAAAAAGGGCAATCTGTACCCACAAAAAAATTACGCCCCATACATAGCTGCCCATTTCGCACACATGTCCATTGGACATGTAAACTGATAATTATAATTGGCAGTGCAACATACTTTGTTGTCCTCACCCCTCTCCTAGGGGTGGAAGGTTTCAAATATCACTCCAAATTTATTGCATATGCACAGCTGTTGCTGGTAAAGAAATGGGCAGCTATGGACCTTCCCTACACCCTTCCTGCACATCCCGAGCTTGTTTACCTACTGTCTGTCCCTTTTTGTGCCCCCTTTTTCACCACTTTCCTATCTCCCCATTTTCTTTTCTTTAAAAGAAATTAGCACGGGGGTTAGCGGGAGTAAGCACTTCTAAGCAGTAGTAAGTCAGTTTAAACGCTAAGTGACGCGCAAACACCAATCCCACTTACAACTGCTTAAAAGTGCCTTAGTCACTCTATGGCAGGGCCCTTGTTCTGCTCAGCAGCAAAAGAAAAAACCTCTGCCAGTCTCGAACCCCAGACCATTGACACAATAGACTGCATGAATTACCACTAAGCCACAGCAGATATACAAATAACTGGGTTCTGAAATAAATATATCACGCATTACAATGAGGGAATGGAAATGAAAATCAGGAATAGTATAACACAAATCCTGTTCTGTGGGTCTTTACCATCAGTTGTTGTGGAATTGCATGACATGACTGTGAAAGGAGAACCAGCCATCCTAGAAGGGAATAATGTTACATGTTACAGTAGCACCTTACAAACACCACACAGTATCAGACCAGGATAAATACTGGCCACAGGAATACAGTGCAATAACCACATTTGTCTGGCATGTAATTGTGTAAGTCAGAAATAAAGTAGATACTTCCATGTATCCTGTGTTAGCATTTGGAGGGGTGAGTACATGTTTACACTGAGAAGTGTGTACTGGAAGCAGCAACATTCAGGTTTGAGTACAACATACATATAACTGGCTACAACCCTAGCTTCAGATAAGAGACATATACCAACCGTCTGACTGACACAACGGTGTCCAGAGCAAACAAGCATGGGCCCCACCTTGGACAGCTGAAAGGGCTACACCTACTTAACCTAGCATTTTATAGCAGTGGGCTGCAATCACAGTGAGTAATGCAATCACCACACAGCAGGCTGCATACAATTACTGAATGGTGGGCAGCAATTGGTGCAGAGGCTGTCACATGCACAAGTGCAGATACCTTGAAAATCAGGCTGTACCTGCAGTCCACACATGCAGTTCTATCATTGCAGGTGTTGGGAGAGAGAGAGAGAGACACGGACACAGACACAGACAGAGACAGAGACACAACAGAGAGAGAAAATGAGACATAAACTGAAATAGAGGGGGGAAACCCAAAACAAACAACCAAAAAAAAAATTACAAAACCGTAACACATGGAGCAGGGAAATACAAAGGTAAGGTATGTAACTCATATGTATGTGTTGGCATGTAGTAGATGTTCCTGAAGAGTACTCTACACACTGAAAATCATCCATGTGTGGCAGCACTACGTATCTATCTGTATCCGCACATGTGCATAGGGCAAGGGACATACTGCAACTGTTAGTGAAGGGTGGACAGATATCTGTCATTGAAGATTGATATGTGCATATATCTATGTAGGTCGTAGTGTGTGGCCTAGAAAACAGCATGCAGTGCTGATATATGTCATGTGGTGATTAAATGCTGTGGGACTGATTTGTCAGATCAGCTGTGTTACAGCCAGTGAGGCCTGCTAATGCTACATGGGCTGAGGACACCCACATGCATTCTGCACAACACTGTGCAATATAATCATATAACTGTACATCCCTCAACTGTTGCATAACTGATATCCCCACCATGAAAGTTGGACTGTACATGTGCCTATATGTACATCCATGTGTACAGCAATGGATGTGTACATGTATGTGTATAGATATGTACATATATATATATATATATATATATATATATATATATATATATATATATATATATATATATATATATATATATATAGCCATATAGAGAGAGAGGGAGAGACAGACTGACACGGGGTCATATGTACTGCAATAGGTGTGTGGTGACCAAAGCATGGACTGTAGACAAGTGTTGATACTGTAGTGCCATTCCGCCTTTCCAAAATGCTGTACACATTAACTACCACATAGGTAGAGATCTACCTAACAGTGAAGGTGTGATAAGGGAACATGGGACACAGGTGGACAGTGGCCTCCACTTTGATGAAGACAGTGCCACACTACACCTGTAATCAGTCATTGTGTTATGTGTCATGACAACATGTGTGTCATCTATAGAAATATAGGGCAGTATTCCCCTCAAGCCAGCACAATGCCCTGTGTGGCATGTACCTCACATAACAACTACACCAGGTGAAAAGGCCACAGACATGCCTCCCAAAGGGTAATACTGGCCGCAAACAGATGCCCTATGCAGACTGACTCACAAAACCACATCTACACTGTATTGCATACTGGCCACACAGAGGTGACCTCTGCCGGACATACAGAGGTATGTCACACCCATAGCTGGGTGACAACTACCATGGCAACATATCACAATCCCTCTGGGATACACACTCTAGGGCCCTAAACCTTGTCAGCTCAATAAACAACACATGCTGGAGGGATAGGTTCCGATCTCAGAGATATGCCATACACCGGAATAGACCACCTAGCAAAAGCAAACAAGGCTCGTCCTTAGCATTTGTTATAAATACCCCTGATGATTGTGTGGGAGATTGGTAATACACCCCAGCAAACACCTCTGTGGTTCTGGTTGGCAGGGGCAAGTGAAATCAAAGTACATGTGTGTCAAAGGCCAGGTAGCATATGGCTAGGCTGCTGTAGGCCCTAGGGCCAACAGCATATTACCTACCTATGACACTATGCACTCACACATGTACCCAATGCAATACCTGCTATGTGAGGTTGAATAAGTCTAACGCTGAATGTGTGCAAGGTCTATAAAGGTATGATAGCTTAATGTAAAGTTGTATCTGACATGGTTGTGTCTATCCTAGCTGTGAGGACAGCAAATGATGTGTAATGTACTGTTAGGCAGACATAGTAGCACGGCATATGATGTGATGTAGTTCCTTGTTGATGAATGTGGTGTCTCATTGTAGGCTAAAGCAATACATGTATGCTTAGTGAGTGGTACTGTTGGTGAATCCAACTGCCATATGAACTGTAGTACTACCAGAAGCTGTAGGCCTAAACAGCACAGTATGATGTGTGTTCACATTGCTTGGAAACACTGTCATCTGTGTTTCCTGTAGTCTGCACAGAGGACAAAGCTCAGGCATAAGGGTGTGTAAGTAGTGGCACACAGTACTGTAAGGTACACAGGTAATGCTCATCTGTTTTGGCATATAGTGGTGTGCTGTATGTTTGTCTGATGTGTGTGTAATCATGCCTGTACAATGGCTGCAATTATATGTGTGTTACAGGGTAAACCTGTGTATCCAGCAACATATATACTCTGTTACAGCAGTATGCTACCTTTAGTAACAACTGTACACATCTGTTAGGCAGGGCTATGGCATCAATGACTAGGGTGGTTGACTGGTATTATTGTACCTCTACTTTACATCCATTGCAATGGATGACATCTCTGTTTGTGCATTGGTGTGATATACACCCCTGTCTTGAGGTTGTGCAATGTGTCACAAACAGTGTGTCGGGGACTGTTGTATAGTGGTGTGATATATAGAGTGTGCCAGGCACTGTTAGTTAGTTGTGGCCTGAGAAACACTAAGTGGTACTGAACGTGTGTAACCTCTGACAGACAATAGGATGGTATATATGTCAGTAAAGTGATATCTGTGGTTAAAGGTGTAAAGTGTGCCACAAGACTCGCTCACACATATTGTTCATATTTTTTCAGCCAGATGGCCCACCAACACAATCCATCATACATAGCGGATGAGGAAGAGGTGATACTACAAAGCCTAGTGCAGCAGTACACGATGCTGTTCTCCAGAAGCAGCCAGAACCAGCAGGAGTGAACTGCACTGCGGCAGGAACTTGTTTGTCGGGTAAATGACATAGGCATGCATAAGCGAACATATGAGCAGGTACGCTATCACTGCAGTGATTTAATTAGACATGTCCGGCTGCGTGCATCTGATATCCAAAGACAACAGCATGCCACAGGTGGTGGGGTGGCCATTCATCCCCCCCCCTCACCAGAGTGAAGGAGCTGCTCCTAAGCATGGTGGCTCCTGGACGACAGCAACATCAACCTCTGACATGTGTTGTCATGGAGGCCAGAGCCACCCAGCACGTCCACCCGGAGCAAGCAGGTAATATGCCCTATCTGTAGACAACAGTTAACTGTACTGTTAGATTATGGCTATGTGAGATCTGTACTCTATGTTTAGCAGTTCTGCTGCCTATTGTTGTGCAATACTGATATTTCAAATAATATCTCTACACTTGTGACTGTTGACTGTTGTTATACTGCAGTTTAGCATACCCACTGTAGCAATGCCACAGTTGTGGCCGCAGACTAACTCTCTCATATTCTCGTAGGTCCATCTGGTGTGACAGCAGGGCAGCCGATCCATGCTGGTGAGTGTGTTATACCTGCAATGTTGGTAATGAAATATGCATGTCATAGCTGAGGTGTAGGCCATGTACACATAATACACATAAGCATAATGCATGCTGTGCATGTTTGCTGTAAGATGTTGCCCTCTTAGGTACATGCATACACACTAGGGATATGTCAGTAGCTGCCTCACTGACATGCAATACACAGAGCATAAGACACAGTTGTGGCAACCCCGTACTGCACATTGGATAGGCATAGTTGCAACACCTGTACACAACATAACACGTTTATCATACACAGTATGCAAAGACATGCTACATATGGTGTAATCACACACCCGCTGTAAGGTCACACCTCAGTATCCCACATGTCATCCACACACACATGATGTACCTCAGGGGAAGAGGCCTATCATGGGGCTATGCAACACTCTTCAACACATAACACAGTCATGTTAGGCAATGCTCCCTATTGGGCACCTCATATACCCATGTACAAAGTGGCTGTGTAATAGTGAACATAGCCATTGCACTGCAGTTCAGGTACAGCATGCTAGGCGGTGGTCTGTCACACAGTAGTAGCCATGAGTGACCACAAGTTGCATGATGATGATGATGATGGCACATGGTAGTACACCCCATCCAGTTACAGTGACCACAGTACTACACATAGCGGTCTTTGCTTTGCACGTCAATGTTGTGTGTGTGTGTGTGTGCAAACATATGCACCTATACACAATATGCTTAGCATGTTGTGTGTGTGCTTACATATGCCAGTATACACAATATGCACAGCTGTCGCCATCTGTAGAAAGAGTCACATATATGTCCTGGAATGCTATTGGTTGTATAGGTCACATGACACACATTGGGTATGTGTGGTGTTTAATGTTTCAGTCGTGTAGCATGCCATGTCATGGCTGGCACCGACATATCTGCAATATGTCCCACACTCACCATAACCACTGTACAATGGCCATGTCGAGCATTGGGATTACGTCACATCTACATGCACCACTCATCCCATGTCTGTACATTGCATGCATTTGCTACACCTGTGCCCACTATTATTCGCTATGGACACAGACACTGTAAATAGACATGGCAATCTGTGTCACACATATAACACATGCAGCCATGGTATGTATACCATTGAGTGATGGTGCACAGGACATTGCAGAGATGATAATACTTGCACAGCAATGTTGTGTCCATGTACACATTGTGTTCCAGGGTGTAGTCAATCACTGAAAAACTACACACATACATCACAGCCATGTATAATGTCATTAAATAGGGCCATCAACACTTGCACTGCATGGTCTTGAGCAACACATATTCTGCATGCTGACACGTGTGAGGTGACTGTTTGCCCTGTGATACTGTCACCCACCTTCACCCACTATTGTGTATATGTTGGATTGCTGGTGTGTGTGTGTGTGTGTGTGTGTGTGTGTGTGTGTGTGTGTGCGTGTGTGTGTGTGTGTGTATGTGCTGTGGTGAGCATTGTATTTCTGTTCATGTGTGCATGTGTGCATGTGCTCATGTCTGCATGTGTGCATGTGTGCATATGTGCATGTGCTCATGTGTGCATGTGTGCATGTTTGCATGTGCTCAAATGTGCAGGTGTGCATGTGTGCTAACATCATGTACAAATTGTGAAGTGTGTTTCCTGTCTTCCTTCCACAGGTGCTGAGTTAGGGGTGTCTGAATGCAGCAGGGAACCTGATGTCACTGCCACTAATAGTGGAGATGATGAGACATGTATTGTGGTACAGGAAGTTCTGTCAGGGTCTGTCGTTGGTCCACCAATCGACAGTACACAGCGTTCAACCCCATCTATGCGCACACTCATACTGACAATACAGCCCTCATCACCAATGGCCTTAGCTGAGGGACAGCATGCAGTCGGCATCGACCAGGAGAGTGTGGTACCCATGGCACATGCATCCCCTCACAGCAGCCATAGCCAGATTACTGGAATGGTACCACATAGGCAGATGTCCAGGGGTTCTCGGGGGAGCACGACTGGACATATTGCCCCTGGCAGACATGCACCCAGAGGTATTACAACGTCCAGTATGTTCCAGGCTGTAATGCAGGCACAGGCACGTATGGAACGGTACACCCGACAGGGACTAAGGGCACATAGGGCCCATTACACTGCTATCAATGACAGCATCCATGACCTTGCAGGTGCCATCCAGAATTACACTGAGGTCATTGATAGCCATTGGAGGGAGACATTAGATGTCCTCCACAATGTGTTAGCCCTGAGCCAGGACCATGCAGGATGGATGGGAAGCTGATGCGGACGCATGCCAGCAACAGCATCAGCTGGCATTCGTGGTTGGACCATGGATCACAGCCGCTCCCGTAGTGGCAGTAGCAGCCCCAGCAATGCTGGGGCTGGCCTGTCCATTGACTGTCCTACTAGACCACATGCACGTGGCACTGGCCAGTCCCAGTAGGAACATGGGTCCAGTCATCATACCTCTGCCTCTGATGATAGCACCCAGTCAGGGTTGGTACCCGATACTGCCTGTAGCACCCCTGTCAGGCATAGGTACCATGTCCGTGACCAGAGACAGTGATCTGTATGGCCTAGCAGGTACAGTCTGTGGCTGTCCCACAACCACCCGTATATGGCAGCCACATGGTGGAGTTATGTGCATGCAGACACACACACATTAACCAAACAACTAGGGCTCACACATACACACACACATTACATCAACATTGTCCCATGCTGTACTGTTGTCCCTCACACACACACACACACACACACACACACACACACACACACACACACACACACACACACACACACACACACAGACATGTCGATTGGATGGGTCAATGTCGGGCTCTGGCAAACCAACAACACACCCTGTGCATATGATGACACCTGTGCCACCTCCTGTCATCTGTCACATTGATGCAGGAATAGGCTAACATGGTTCTGATGCACAGGGTGACATTATAGCAGTGTAGCAATAGTAGCACGTTGCCAACAGGAAAGTGTACTGATATCCTTGTAGGTATATCTGAGCAGGCATTATGCATCACAGCTCTGATAGTCATTGTAGCATTGTTTACACCAGTGTTAGGTCTGAGTATGTATTGTCCACCCATGTGCCACTTGGCTGAAGTGTACAATGTTGCCAGCATGTGTTAGTGAGTGGACAGTACGTGTGTGATGTGTGCATTACAAATTAGCAGGTGTGCATCTATGAACATGGTGTGTGTGCACTGTCTGCATGTACGTGCATAGTGGACACATGGGATGTGCGACACACCCTGTTGTACACATTGTTAACATCTCATGGTATCTTTCGATGCCCTGCATGCATTCAACTACAGATATGTACTAACATGGGTACACATGTGTGTATGACATGGGTTGACACTATGCTGTGGGTGATACTGTTGATATCTGTCAATGATCTGCAGTCTGGTAGTATACACCACCTCAACAGCATGACTATAACCAATCATTAGATGATGTCCTGACAAATGACACACAGTTGTAGGGAACTCAGTAACAGTTGGATCCTTCCTGTACTATACTATAACAGTAATCAGTGGTATTGACCGCCACACATTCCTGGGACCACACCTGTGTGGCATATAGCCCTTTTAGGTACATGCATACACACTAGGGATATGTCCATCCACATCTGGAAATGCATGCATTGGCCTACACTGCATTCCCTGCATGGGATGCATATCCTACACAAGGGTATCATACAGACAGATACCTGTTGTCCAATACATGCTGTATAGTCGTAAGCTGACTATGGCATAGTCACCCAAATTTACTAGACATACTATCCCGACAGTACCACATAGGTGGTAGCTCTCAACATGTATGTTAGGTACCAATGTGTACAGACAGACACGTGTTATGTCATCTGTCCCTTGGTATCCACATATCCATAGGTATTGTGGGGTCCATCAGTGTTTCACATAACACATTAGGGGCCTACATGCATATCCACAGGGCTGTTGTACACCTATAATGAATGTCCATTACTGCCAGTCGTTGTTGTGTATGAACATGTGTGACACATACCCCAGGCAATTGCCCCCACTCACAGTACTCTATAGTACGTGTCATGGGTGTGTGTGGCACAGATGACTTTGGCCAAGGATCACTACAGTGGCCGGGCTTGTTGCATACATACATATGTGACCTATGATCTGAGAAGCAGCGGCACAATCTGTCGAAGGAAACAACTGTATCCATGTAGTATGCAGGCTTCACACCTATGTACTGACTGAGGTCACATGTACACATATTCATTTGCCACGCAGATTCCCGATGTGTGCAATGTACATACTGTTCTAATCATATGTCATACCGTAGTAAAAGCAAAAGCCACACTGCATTGACCACCTGTGGCACACACACTCACCGTTTGCAGGATTCAAACCCCTACCTAACTATGTTATGATACTACAGAAATACACATTAACACGGCATGCTACATGCTTTACTGGGTGGTTTCTGTTCTCCTTGAATATTTGTAGGATGCTGACATCAGCAGACATTCCAAAGAGGGATGTACCTCTTTTAATGTGTTTTCCCGGTCTCCAAAAAGGCTACTCCTCTCAAAGGAACTCACACACATACCGCCCCCACACACACAACGCTTGCGGGATTTAAACCCCTACCTATGTTATGATACTATAGAGATACGCATTAACACAGCGTGCTATATGCTTTATTGGGTGGTTTCTATTCATCTGATATATTTGTAGGATGCTGACATCATCAGACATTCCAAAGAGGGATGTGCCTCTTTTAATGTGTTTTCCCAGTCTCCAAAAAGGCTACTCCTCTCACAATAACTCACACCCCACCACCACACTAATACACACTGTCAGCGCTTGCAGGATTCAAACCCCTACCTAACTATGTTATAATACTAGAGAGATACGCATTAACACGGTGCGCTATATGCATTACTGGGTGGGTTCGGTTCACCTGATATATTTGTAGGATGCTGACATCATCAGACATTCCAAAGAGGGATGTGCCTCTTTTAATGTGTTTTCCCAGTCTCCAAAAAGGCTATTCCTCTCAAAGGAACTTACACACATAGCCCTCCACACACACACTGTCAGCGCTTGCAGGATTCAAACCCCTACTTAACTATGTTATGATACTAGAGAGATACATATTAACACAACATGCTACATGCGCAGTAACAATGCCTGCAGGATTCAAAACCCTACCTAACTATGTTATCATACTTGACAGATACGCATTAACACAGCACGCTATATGCTTCAGTGGGTGCTTTCTATTCTCCTGGTTTATTTGTAGGATGCTGACATCATCAGACTGGACATGGGAGTGTGTGTGCACTTTCTTTTATGCAATCCCATAAATGATCCATGTGGGTCAGCAGGTATCAACAGCTTGAACAGGACCCTGTGAGTCGCACCTTGTGTGATCTATCTGTGGACACATTGACATCCCTTCATATGTCAACACATATCTATGCACAGATTGTTGGTTTTGTGGATACGACATGTGTCTGTGATGTTGATGAAGAGCTATGCAAAGTCTTTGTGGGACATGTGTAGCTCTGTTCAGTGATGTATGACCTGGGTGGCTGCCTTGCAAATGGTGTAGCATGTTTGGGAACCATGATCTGCACATGAACATACCACAGTTGGTAGGGTTGTGTGTTTGTCAGCTTCCAATAGCCCTGTTTATGACTTCAGCCATGATGCACTCCATGGCCTTGCAGATCAGACTTTATAGGCTTACTGGACTATATTTCCCATGGTGTGTTGTGCACCCACACTTGTGGGGAGTGCCATATGTTGCTGTAATACATTTGATGGTTCCAGACCCTGTGGAGTGGGTGAGGCTCAACAGGCTGTATAGGTGCAGGGTCTGTTTGTTCTGTAGTGCATGCATGACACATATTGGGAAACATTGTAATCCAATTGCTGCCATGCCTTTGGCTTTGGGGGGAGCTGGTCAGACATTCTACACATGATATCTCCTGGTATGATGTCAGGGACTATCTTCAGTGGGAGGTGGTTATGTATATATGGGCCTGTCTGACAGGATGTCGGCATTGTCAGTAAGATACAGTTGGCCCTGACTCAGGACATATATGAGTGTACATTATTATTTCCGACATAGTTAAAGGACATGTCACGATTCTCAGTCTGGACTCCTTCTCAGCTACTCTTTAAAAAACACCAACAAACCTGAGCACTACTCCCGGTTATACTCATTTACACACTTAACACCCTACTGATCCTTTGTGAACAGGCTACAGAGTATGTCATCATAACATACTGGCATGTCCAGGGGTCGGTTTCGTGTGTACTCTCCAGTCCAGCTAGTGAATATTGTGGTTATGACACAATGTCACATCTGCCTAATGTACACAGACAACCTTCTCCTCCTCCCAACACACTCAGATATATGTGAGAGATGCAACAATATTGACATACAGGAGGCTGAGCTCTCTCGACCCATGACTGGCATGGTCTATCAGGTGGTGGAGGTGACCACACAAAATATCAGTCTCACATACACCGATAGCGACAGCAATCAAACCACATTATCACACATACACATACTCGGAGGCTCCACATACACTCTGCCTAAGCAGCAGAGACCTCCAAAGCAGACACACAAACAACTACTACCCCACTACAATACCCACATATCACATAGTTCACAATGTCAGTGTGCCACACAGTCACTGCCCTTCAGGCTAAACAACACACCTGATACACATGTAATGGGTGACACTTAATGTCAGACACACTGACATCCCACTCACCAGGTCAAACAAGGGAATAGTCACTTAGAGCTGTCTCTCAGGTGCCAGGATCTGTCACATAACACATGCACTCAGGTCACTCCAAAGCAAGTCCAGGACTGGCTCCATCATTGTCCATGCTGGTGTGTACAACCTCAGATGTTCCTCCCTGGACCACATGACATGATACATAGAGGAACTCTCTGATCATGTAGCCCAGGCCGGTATGACCCTGACCTTGTCTAGCATCTTACACTCACCAAGTATGATGTCTCAGTATACCAACAAACTGATCATGTTTAACAGTTGGCTAACATATTGATGTTATTCAAAGGGATACAGTGTCTGTCAGCCTGGGGTGACATGCTCGACATGCCATGTAGCTTCCCTATGGACAGCTTGCACCTGTCACCCTTGGACATTTGAATACTGGCTAAGGCACTTGCTGCCACCATACTGCCTTATTTAAGCGGGGCTCAACAGACAGACCCACCTCCATAGACATTACAGAGTACATGACACTGAGGGTAATGCTGCTCAACACCAGATGTATTACCCTCACATTGACCACACTCAGGAATCTCCTCAGTATGGAGAATAGCAATATCTGTGCATTAACAGACACATGGTTCAGGCTTCCACATGCACACCAGCACTACCAGGTTATATTTCGTACCATGTTTTCTGACCATATAACTCGGAATGGCCAACACAAATAGGGGGAGTATCCATATACATCACAGATACACATACCTCCAGGTTGGTAGCACTGCACAAAGCATCACAGACCATACATATGCACCTAACATTGTGCAAATCTGCCTTTTGGTTTGTTGCCTGCTACAGACCACACTCACAAACGCAGCAACCACACTCGCCTTTCCACTGGACAATATGATGGTCTCCCCAAACACTATTATATTGGGTGATGTCATATATACACACATTGACTGGGGATAGTACTCAGGCCCCAACACCCTCGCCCAACAGTTGCTACAATTTGTAGACTCATATGTTATGGCATAACCGGTCACCACACCCACAAGACGGGACAACATATTGGACATGATCATCACCAACTTGGGGACTCTATCTACCACACCTGCGATATACCCCTCATTGGTAAGGACAGAACATACTTTATCTCACTGTACATCCATATCCTGTCCCCACATCCATCCTGGGTAATCTTGGTGAACTTCCCAAAAGCAAACGTCACACTTCTCCATACCATGGTGGTATCCTTCAGAGACCCTGGGTCAGTGGTAAGTATGGCTCAGACTGCTGAATCCTTTACATACACAGTCTATGGACACCTAGTGGACAGCATGGATCATGCTATCCAAAATAACACCTGGACTCACTACTCCAATGGCAGGGGACCTGTCTGGTGGACCCCGGCCATTAATGCACTATACAACAAAAGGAGGAAGCTACTACATGATAGAGCACAATCCCAGACAGGGAAGGCATCTGTGATCTGTACTAGCAGACAGCTACAATCACTCATGTATTTATGTCAGGGACGCTTCTAACGGACAATTGCACCAGACACATCCGACACTCACAAGGCCTTCTTCAGTTAATTCAGGTACCTGGCTGGACACTCACTGATATGCTGTGTATTACTGCATACTGACTGAACATACCCTGAACCCACAGACATTGCCAGCATCCTGGCTAACGGGTTCAATGCAGATGTCCCCCCCCCCATCCCCCCTAAGGAGGTACTGTCCATCCCAACAGAGTGTAACCTCCCTGACATCATGAATAAACAGGTGAGTGCTGCCCTCCCCACAGCGGACGCTACAGCACCAATGGGACCAGACAGTGTCCTGGCCTGTGTTGTACATGGCCTTCATGACAGACGTAACCCTCACATTATGTCACTGTTCAATATCAGGGTTACTGCAGGATTCGTACCCATGGAATGGCGTACAGCGATAGTGGTCCTGCTCCACTGAATACTACCATAACACACCACAGACAATATCGGCCTATAGGGCTAACTAGCCTGTTCTGCAAAGCTATGGAGCATATTGTAATGGGACTCATGCACATAGACATGGGAAACCTACAGACACTGGGTCCTACACATTACAGCATTGTTGTGGGCAGATCTTGCCTGTTGGACCTTTTTGTATTCTTTAAACAGTTACCAGGTCCATCAGTGTTGGGCTGGTTGTCCACACAGCCTGCCTGGACCTTGCACAACCCTTCAACACAATTCCCCACATGGCCATTATACATAGGCTCACCGGCATCAATATTGACACATATCTCACACGATGGATTGCTACCTGGATCAGGGATAGCACCCACATGCTCAGTGTTGCAGGTGCCATGTCTGACTATACACCTGTTACACATGGCATCCCACAAGGCTAAGTCCTGGGACCTCTCTTGTTCAGTATATATTTGTGTGATGTACAGGCTATCACAGCAGGGATATGGCTGCCCATGTTCGCAGATGACTGCAAACTGGGTGCCATAATCAACTCTCCAGCTGGCACATGCATACTCATACAGGGTTTCACAGAGATAGGATGACTGGTGCCTGAGCCATGGCCTACGGCTACATGCCATTAGTTGCATAGTCATCCCCTTTGAGAATGACAACATGCCCACACATTACCACATAGGTAGTAATCTATTACATACGGTAGTAGTTGTTACGGGTTTGGGGACATGACCTGTTCGTACTCTCGCCTTTGACAATCACATTGCTGAAGTGGTTAGACAGTGCTTCTACATAGCCCAACATATCCCACATGGTTTCACCTGTTGATCACATGTGGTCATTGTGCCCTTATACACATCACAAGCATGCTTGGTTACTATGCCACACTTGGGTTGTACCTTACCCGACACCTGCAGCAACTGTAATGGCCACAAATGTTAGTCAGCAAGCAGATGTAGAGACTCACATGGATGCCCTGCACAGTTCAGATACAGTAAATCCAGCTCTACTCAGTCACATACCACCTACACTGATGTGTTGTGTGCCTGTGGTTTAAGGCAATATCTGACCCAAAGTTAATGGACACGCTCCACCTCAGGATATCCAACCCCCTTGGAGCTACACACTCCAGGGACATATACCTCAGCACAGATGTTGATAGGACATGCTGGGGGGACAGATTATTATCCATAAAGCTCCACTCACTGCAGAGTGAAGTCCCAGTTTTGCATAAGCAGAGCTACCCAGTGACCACCTACAGGTGACATCTTGACAAGTGGATGGGTGATCGTATGTGTACCCATGGGATATCTTCTGGGTCCCTGCTAGACAGAGGCACAATACACTAAACGTAAATAGGCTATCTTGTGTGACCTACTATTCACGGGCACAGTGTTCTGATTTGACTGGGTTGCAGCAGCCAAACATACTCTGGCTATGCTTGAACATGCCCTAGGGCAGACAGCCTAGTATCAACCTCTGAACCTATGACAATGTTCATGATGCACAATGTTTATTGCTGATACTGTTTGCAGGTTTTTATCATATTTGCTTTCCCACTTTCTATGAACCGCTTAGGTATCTGCGGAACATATTTGATTATGACAGGGTTCCACTATATTATATACGTGTCTGTTGTCATATAAGTGTGTGCACAGGGCAGATTGCTGGATAGTGAGAGGTTCCTGGGTTAACACATGCAACTGCCTGATATGTGTGGCCCACTGGTCTACTCCAACATGGCCTAAGTGTGTGAGCATGCCCAGTTCAGACTGTCAGTGTTTTGTTGCCTGACATTTGTCTCATGTATTCAAGTGTGTGAGCATGCCCAGTGTGACCTTTCTGTATGTTGCTGTCTGAGGTCCACTACCTTTGTTGATGTATGTATACATGTCCAATATTAACATTTGTACTGTGTGTGTTGCAAGTCAGGTTCTATTCTTACTGCAGGACTCATCTTTGTGTCATAACTCAACAGGGATTATGCTGTGCCTGCAGGGTTTCCATGGAATACCTTGCATAGACTTATCAACATTTCTTCATACTGGTTAACCACTGCAATACTGTCATGGTTTAGTGGTTCAGTACTATGACTATAGTGCACAGTATCCTGGGTTTGAGGCCCATCACCGCTTATATTTTCATACTGAGCAGACTAGACTGCTTAAGGGCCAGTAGAGCAACTATAAGCATGTTGGCTTTTGTTCAGCTATGCCCTACTTAGGCCCAGCTTGTTCAACATTGCTCAATATTAACCATCATTGCTTGACGTTGGCCAATATTACTCAACATTGACCACATTTGTACTAGCTGGTGTATGTGATTTGGTTAAAATATACTACATAGTGGTAAATGCTGTTTAGCACTGCTTTATATTGCTTAACACATGGCAATCATGCCTAGCTGTTGATGCAGGGCTGCCTATGTCGGATGCACATACTACACTCCCTATACATGTTTGACTGCAGGTAGTGTCAATGTAGGCATCCCTTTTACTATATCTGCGGTCAGAGAGAGGTATCATTTCCAGAGTTACTACTGAACCAGTGTATGTGCTATGCGTTGCCTCTTTGCCAAGGCCAAGGCATACTGGGCACACCTCCTTCTGCCTACTGGGGCAGGCTCAGGTTGTTCCTCCTCCGAGTCACGCTCTGCCTGTGATGGCCCTGGCAATGGTGGGGGGCTGTTTGGCCCAGGCCTATGCTGGTCCTGCTAAAGCTGTTTTTGCAGTATCATATTATGTAGCATAGCACATACCATGACAGTTTGGGTACATGAAGTTGGTGAGTGCTGCAAGGCTCCACCAGATGTGTCCAGGCACTGGAACCATGACTTGAGCAGCCCAAACACATGCTTGATTACATTTCGTGTTTGTGTGTGTGCCTCATTATGGCGTTCCTGTTCAGGTGTGTGTGCATTTCTGATGGGTGTCATCAGCCATGGCTCCAGTGCATAGCCAGCGTCCCCCACTAGGTGTCCATGTGGGATGTCCCCTTTGGCAAAAGTCTGGTACAGCTGCATCAGATGCCAGATATCGGAATCATGGTAGCTTCCAGGGTAGCCAGCACACACATTCAGTATTATGCCCTGGGCATCACACACGACCTGGCAGTTGATGGAGGGGAAGCCCTTGCAGTTGAAGTAGACCCTATCCCGCTCACCGGCTGGTGCTTTGATGTGTATGTGCGTGCAGTCTATTGCACCCACTACCTCAGGGTATTCCACTATTTGCTGGAAGAGATGCATATTGCTGGCCAATACCTCACGGGAATTGGGGAAGTATACATGATCACCATGTGCTGACATGGCATCCAGGAACTGGTGCAGTACCCTGGATTCTGATGCCTGTGATATTCCCATCATATCACCTGTTGGTCTCTTGAAGGTACCTGTTGCTAATATTCTTAGGCCAACACATACCTTAGTTTCCACTGGGATGGGTTCCCCTCTGTTGGTTCTGTGTGTGTGGTATGGCCTGCACAGCTCAACAATTTGCTGCAAGAGGTCTCTGTCCACTCTATAGCGCTCCACTATCTCCAGCTCATGTAGCCCCTGGTAGGTTACCCTGGGCATGTACACTCTTCTCCGTCTCCTCACTGTGGGTTTTCCAGCAGGATTTGCATCATCACCACCCTCAGCATGTTGCATATGTCGCCTTATAACAGCAATGGCAGCCCCTAACATTTTTTGCCTCAGTACAGCTTTTTCAGTTTTCACTGCTATTAGCTTACTGCAGTGTTGCAATGTCTCTTGAGAGAAACATAATGAACTGTTGTTTGCAGTGTTTTAAGTGCTGGGCTGGGCTGGGCTAGTGTTCTGCCTGGGTAATTGCCTGATTCTGATTGTTTTCACCTGCTAGCTCTGCTAGTACTCCCTGGTAACTTCCCTACTATTTGGTGTGCTTCCTTTTTCCTTTCTGTTTCCTGAGGGGGAGCACCACGCACACAAGTGCAAACACGCGCACAGCAGCTAACATGCACGCACACATGCTTACATGGACTAAAACCTGCTTATTCTTGTTAAAACGCACGCGCACCGGTGCAAACGCACTTACAACTGTTTACACAGCCTTACATATGCTTACTCAAGCTTACACGCACGCACACACGCTTACATGTGCACACACTGTTTTACTCGGGTTTACTGGCATGCACACATGCGCATGCATGCTCAGCAAGAAACTTTGGTGTTATCCATGGCATACACCTTCCATTTTTTGACTTTACCTGGCCTACCTGTTAACACACCTCTTTCAATAATATGCAATTGTCGGCTGACACATGACACTTTGCTCCAATGAGCTTCACTCCTTTCATACATACTCCCCTCGTGATGTCACCTACCTTCTACTCTGTTACTCCCCTTATCTTACTCCTACACTCCACTGACTGTGCTCATTTCCTATGTAAACTTGCGATTCACTATCCTAACTCTCATTTGCATAGGATTGCCTACTAATGCTTGGTTACATCTTTTAGTCCGAGCTTCCCCCCCTTAGCAATCTCTACTCTGTGACCATGTTGTCTTCAGCCTGCCATTCACTTCCATTGTAAATTCATTTTAGGTATAAATTCCACATTTGTGGATCTTAATTATTAATTTTCTGTTTTTTAGGGCACAGCACATTTGCGCGTCGCTGCGCTGCGGTTAAACCCCGGAAATCGGGATGAAAAAAAATATTTTATTTCTATTTTGAATCACTTCCCCTTTGCCAACGGCCGTATTTCTGGCCATTGGCATGCTTCCTCCTGTAAATGCATGCTTTTTTTGCAGCTGTCACGGCTCCATTTTACTATTTGTAGAACCATACATTATCAACTGAGTACATTTCTGCAACTAACACTACTCCTACTCGGACAGGTTCGGGTTTCCTGGATCGCAAATTTACCTTATTTGCATAGCTTTCACCTGCAATTGAGGTAATTTGCATATCCAAGCCCTGTCCGTGTAGGACTAGTTTAAGGAGCTCTGTTACACGCCCCTACCGGCTCTTCCTGGATCGCTCGGCAGACATGTTGGCTGCATGGAGTCTTACTTTACTCTTAGACTCCATGCAAGCCTTCGTGAATCCGGCCCGTAATCATTAAAAATTAGACTGCTAGCCATATATGTACTAAAAGTAATAGTAATAGTAGATGCCCAAAAATAAACAGATTAATTCCATTAACAGTAAGAAAACATTTATAAAACCCTTCATGCCCCACATGGAGTCTGAAACTGCCTGTTTGGAAAAGCAGAGCTATCAAAAACATTTCTTCCAATCAGCAAAAATGAGAGAACATCCTCTCTGCTATTATCAAAATGAAATTTTCATTGCATACAATAACAAAATGGCAATTAAGAAGTCTTTCATAAGTATTGTTAGTATTTTCCCAAAAAGAAATAGCAAAGATTTTAAGCATGACAGAAAAAATATCATCATTTTAATACAAATGTTTCATTGAAAAGAAAAGAAAAATCCACACTCATAAGGACTTCTCTAGCAGGAAAAACCTTAAAATGCTGTTAAAAACACAATTATTTACACATAGAAACCTACAGTAGAACTTGTAGGCAACCACAAACTTCACAAAGTGATGTTGTTATGCAAAGGCTAAAGCCTCAAGAAATCAGTAGAAATATATTGAACTGCTAGCTATAAAACTTTTCTAATTCTTATCTACTGGCAAAATGAGTCATTAGAAATATAAAAGTTTTAAACTTTTAAATATCGCCTGAAAAGACTGTCAAGATCGTTACTCTATTAAATTCGTAATCACTTATTTACAGCTACAATAAATAATTTAGATATAAATATGAAAGAGAAATAAAAAAGATACAACTTATTTATTCACTTCAAAAGTCAGCAGCAGCTATAAGAACACAGATTCCAAAGTAACATAAAAAAACTCATTTATAGAAATTGTCTTGTTACTGCTTCAATTTACTTAGCAACTCAATTATAAAGTGGATATATATTGGATATATAACCTAATAACTCCTGTGTTACTTTGCATAGGTAATACCCACCCTATTCACTTGATAGACATCTAGGAGCAGTTTACATCACCAAAACTCATTACTATTAGTTGAGTGCATTATCTGGACACTGTGGGAAGATTAAGTTTCATAAAAGCAAAAGACAAAATGATAATCCACAGCTGACTATAGTTTGGGAAGCTGCATGAGAGAGACATAGAATCTTACTACTCATCCATGAGTCCAAACAAACCTAACCCAGTGTCCACCAGTGCATTCCCATAACCCTTCTAACACAAAATCCAAATGCAAAAACCCTTTGCATCAACAAACCAGCAAAACCATTCACACGCCACAATCCACTGATACCTCCAAAGGCAACCCAAGGATCAAAACAACAAAGAACACCATGGAAAAAGACAGAAACTACTTTCAGAAACAATTAACTTTTAACCCAGGAATCTCAAACTACTAAGTCTCACCATACAATCATGGCACACAATCTAGAGCAAAAGAATGCATATCACCACACAGCCAATCAAATCATTAGCAGCTTGAAGGCACATATTTACCACAAAGAATTGCACTATTAACTACTATTACAAGAACCTTTATTTTAGAGATAAAACAGATCATTTCAGAAAAAGAGTAATCAGAAGTATGGAATAGACAAAGATAGTAAATACATTAATGATGAAATGTGACCTCAACATTAGTAACTTAAATATAATGAACAAAACCTATGTAATGTGCTAAAATTCATGTTAAATTGATACATCATAGATAAGCGCCTAACAGAATAGATGTTAATTATTCAGAAGAGAGGGCGACTCGGATTATACAGAAATAGAGGAAACGTTAGCAGAAGAAGCTATATTTACAATAACGCTAACATTACATTATTTTACCTAGACAAATAAAAACTGTTTTATGAATCTTAATGTGTAATGGAGTATATAAAGAAAAGTATAAGAAAGTTTGTTTTATAAAGGATGCAAATGTAAAGAAGTTAAGTAAGTTAATTAACTCTGGTGTAACAACATCTGAGTCTCCCATTGATCTCATCAAGCTGTAAATGAGGCACATTCACTTATAATAAGGACTTAACAAAAGGGAAGAAAGAAAATCAAAACAGAGAAAAAATGAAATATATTTTAACATATTGACATTAAGATTAACTCATTTGTCTTTTAAGTTCTTTTTTTTCATTTGTCTTCTAGCTGGCTTTTTCTGCTTGTCTGTTTAAGAAAATAACTTTCCATTCATTCCATATTCTCTGTTCAAAGATATTGGGCTGGATTCACGAAGGCTTGCACAGAGTCTAAGAGTAGAGTAAGACTCCATGCAGCCAACATATCATCCGAGCGATCCAGGAACAGCCGGTAGGGGCATGCAAGAGAGCTCCTAAAACGACTCTTACACGGACAGGGCCAGGATATGCAAATTACCTCAATTCATAGGTTCATAGGTTCATACTAGGCTATCTGCCCTAGGGCATTTATAAGCCTAGCCAGAGTGTGTTTGGCTTTCACCACCCATTTTAAATTAATTGTGCTATGCCCTTTTTTGAGGTTAGTATACTGTGCCTCTGTCTAACAGTGACACAGAAGTGATACCCGGGGTAAACCTATGATCTCCCATCCACTCATCAAGATTCCTCTTGAAGAGTGTCAGTGAGGGACTCTGCCTAACCTGGACTGGGATTTTATTCCAGAGTGAAGGGAGCCTCTGGGTTATGAATCTGTCCCTCCAGCATGTCCTATTTATTTCAGTGCTGAGGTTCAAGTCTCTCGAGCGCATAGCTCAATGGGATTTGGATTTTCTGAGGTGCAGCATGTCCATTAATTCTGGGTTGGACATGGCTTTATACATCAGGAACAGATCGCCTCTGAGCAGGCGGTATGCCACTGAGTAGAGCTGGAGTTTCTTTAACAGGGCAGCATATGGCATCTGTTTGAGCCCTATGATCCTCTTGGTGAGGTACTTTTGGGGTCTTTCCAGTTGCTGCAGGTGTCTGGTAAGGTACATCCCAAAAGGGGCATTGCACTCAGTTATGGGCCTGATGAGGGATGAGTAAAGAGGCACGATGACCTCCCCTGATCTAGATGTGAATCCCTTCATGATTAGGTGGGCTATATAAAATGTTTTTCTAACCACTTTGGCCACGTGGTTGTCAAATGAGAGACTGCTATCAACTTGGGTCCCCAGGTCCCTAATTACTTCTTCTGTACTTAATGGATTACCACCTATGTGGTAATTTATGGGCACTTTGTTTTTGCCAAAGGGGATGACTATACACTTTTTGGTGTTTAGCTTGAGGCCATGGCTCTGGCAACAGTTGTCTGTTTCTAAGAGGCCCTTTTGGAGGATGCTTGTGCTGGCTGGAGAGTCGATTATGGCACCCAGTTTGCAGTCATCTGCGAACTTAGTCAGCCAGAGTCCTTCCATGTTG
This sequence comes from Protopterus annectens, assembly GCF_019279795.1. Lineage (NCBI taxonomy): Eukaryota > Metazoa > Chordata > Ceratodontiformes > Protopteridae > Protopterus > Protopterus annectens. Next base: position 182,246,858 of record NC_056742.1, on the reverse strand, counting down.
GCCTGTACCTCCGAGAAATATATACCGAACAAGAGCGGTCCCAGGACTGAGCCTTGTGGGATGCCACTTGTAACTGGTTTGGAGTCTGACATGGCTCCAGCAATTCTAACCATGTGGGTTCTGTCCTTGAGCCAGTTTGCAACCCATCTAGTGACATAGGGGTTCATATTTAAGCTGGTGAGCTTATCTATAATGCCCAAGTGGGTATTGTATCGAAGGCTTTTGCGAGGTCCAGGTAGGCTGTGTGGACCACCTTCCCCTCGTCAATGGCCTTGGTGACTGTTTCAAAGAAATCAACCAGGTTTAAGAGGCAGGATCTGCCCTTAACAAAGCCAAACTGGGTAGGATCCAGTGTCTGTAGGTCCCCATTATCTTTATTTATGAGGTCCATGATGATCCTTTCCATACCTTTGCAGACCAAGCTAGTCAGGCTTATGGGGCGATAGTTTCCAGGATCTGTTGAGGCACCACCTTTGTGGAGAGGGACCACTGTTGCTGTACGCCACTCTTTGGGTACATATCCTGTAGTAAGGCTGAGATTGAACAGTAGTTTTATGTTTGGGTTTAGCTCTTCTTGGAGTTCATGTAGGATGCAGCCTGGGACACCGTCTGGCCCCATTGATGCTGTGTTTTTTGCTTTGGAGAAGGCAGCTCTTACCTGAGCATCTGAGATGTCAGGGGGGCAGCACTCTGCTGGGATAAATATTTGCCCTTTTGGTGGGGAGGGGCAGAAGTTTGCTGAACCTGTCAGCTAGGATGTTGGCAATGTCTGTGGGTTCGGTGTATTTTTTGTCATTTTGGACTAATTCTGAGCATATCTGGGAATTCCCACCCAGGTTCCTAACATAACTAAAGAAAGCCTTGTGATTATCCTTAGTGTCCTCTGCAATTTTTCTCTCGAAGCTGGCCTTAGACGATTTTATGAGGGCCCGTAGTTTTTTGCTAATACTGATCAGAGATGCCTTCCATTTTTGGGATTTTGCTCTATCATGTAGTAGCTTCCTCCTTCTATTGTATAGCTTGTTTATGGCTGGGGTCCACCAGACAGGATGTCTACCTTTGGAGGATTGGGTCTTGGTTTTATTTGGGATTGCATGATCCATGCATTCTTGAAGGTGTTCATAGAATGTGTTTATAAAGGATTCTGCGGTCTGGGCCCTATTTTCCACAGGCCCGGGGGCTTTGAAGGATTCCACCTCAGTTTTGAGGAGTGTGAAATTTGCTTTAGATAAGTTTTTCACTGTGGTTTTCAGGGCAGGGGGTGGAGTCGGGATGTGAATATCCAGTGAGATTAGTTTATGGTCTGATCTTACCAATGAGGGATACACTTCTGGTCTGGAGCATAGAGTCCCCATGTTGGTGATGATCAGGTCCAGTATGTTTTCCCCTCTTGTGGGAGTGGTAACAAGTTGTTCCATAGCATCTGAGTTTATAAATTCTAGGAACCTTTGGCCTAGGGTGTTGGAGCTAGAGTAATGCTCCCAGTCTATGTTTGGGTAGTTGAAGTCACCCAATATAATGGTGTTTGGAGAGACCTTCATATTTTCCAGTGTTCTCAGGAAGGCCGAGTGGGGTTCTTGGGTTTGGGAGGGTGGTCTGTAGCAGGCTATAAACTGGAAGGCAGTTTTATCCACTGTTAGTTGCACATGGATAGTCTCTGATGCTTAGTGCTGTGCCACCAACCTGAAGGTGTGGGTATCTTTGATGAATATTGATACTCCCCCTCCTTTTGTGGTACGGTTCAAGTTTTGGGGCTGAAAAGCATGGTATGAGGTATAACCTGGTAGTGGTGGGGTGCTCTCGGGAGCCTTGAACCAGGTTTCTATTACTGCACAGATATCGATGTTCTCCATGCTAAGGAGAGTTTTGAGTGCGTGCATCTTGAGGTTTAGACTTCTGGCATTGAGTAGCATTACTCTTAGTTTCTTATCCCTTGTGATACCTATGGAGGTGGGTTTGTCTTTTGAGCCTTGCCTAAAAAAGGCACTATGGGGGTAGCAAGAGCCTTTGCCAATATCCGAAAGCCCAGGGGTGACAGGTGCAAGCCGTCCCTAGCGAAGCATCGTGGCTTGTCGAGCATGTCATCCCAGGCTGACAGGCATTGGATCCCCTTTGAATGACACCAATACTTAAGCCAATTGTTGAAATTGATCATCTTGTCTTCATATTGTGGCATCATTCTTGGTGAGGGTAAGATGCTACTGAAGGTCAGGGTCATACCGGCCTGGGCTACATGCTCAGAGAGCTCCTCTATGTCTCTTTTCATGTAGTCCAGGAAGGCGTGTCTCAGGTCATTCACACCAGCATGGACAATGACTGAGTCATATTTGTACTTGCCTTGGAGTGACCTGAGTGCTTGTGTTATGTGGCGGATCCTAGTGCCCAACAGGCAGCTCACCGTGACCTTCTCCTTGTTCATCCTGGTGAGCGGGACATCAGTGTGCCTGACGATAGAGTCACCTATTACAAGTGTATCAGGTGTGTTGTTTAGCCTTAAGGGCTGTGACTGTTCGGCACACTGGCTTTGTGAGCTATGTGTTGCCTGTGTTTTGTTTTGGGGTAGTGGTTGCTTGGGTATCTGCTTTGGAGGTCTCTGCTGCTTAGGAAGATTTTTATTTAGAGCCTCTGAGTATGTTTTTGTGTGTTTATGTGTTTGGTTTGCTGTCGTGGTAGGTCTATGTGAGACTGGAATTGTAGTGAGTGTGGTTTCCTTCTCCTCCTGACTGGTTTCACCAGTACTGAGTTGAGAGAGATTAGCCTCCAGTATGGCTATATGGTTGCATCTCTCACATGTGTTGGAATTTGTTGGGAGGAGGAGAGGGTTGTCTGTGTACATGAGGCAGTTGTAACATTGCCTCAAGATTCCCAGATTCACCAGCTGGACCAGAGAGGAGATTGACAACTGACCTTTGGACATGCTAGAATAGTATTGGGAATTCCTTTATATTTGAAAAAAAAGGGCCAATGGGGAACGAGGTACTCAAGGGGAGTTTGTGAGGGTGTAGGGCTTTTAATATTTTAGTGCTGACTTATATAATTGCTTTAGTGAGCAAGTGCCAGGTAACTTAAATGCAATGTGTTACAGGTAACTTAAATGCAAAAACAACAAACAGTAACTTTATTTCAAGTGAAACAAGGAAATAAGTACAGTAAGCAATGCAGATATCACTAGGGATCCACAGAAGTGCTGAAAAGCCGTGTTTTAGGTGGAATTAGCATTTCAGGGAAATAACAAGCAAACAAACAAGCAGCATACAAATAAAGCTAGATTCAGAAGGCCTGGATCTAGTCTATGCTACAGCAAACAAGGTGTACCAATTTCAGTAAGAAACAGTTTAAATATGCAGGCACTATAAGCCTTTAACCAGAAATTCCCAGCTCAGAAGGGCAGAGTCCAGCCTCTCCTCCCATAAGAATGCAGACCACGAACCTTTTTAATGTAAAATAACTGGCCTGAAGCCCAAGTGCTTAAACCAGAACTAATACACTTTTAGAATAACAGACACTGAGCCCTCACTCAGCAGTTCACAACTTAGAAGGATGTAAGCTACCTGTCCTGCCACCACAGTGCAGGCCAAAAACCTTCCTAATGTAAAACAATTGGTCTGACACCCAAGTGCTTAATCCAAAAGACTTAGAATTATAGCTACACTTTAATCAAGTTACTACCAAGCAGTAATAAATACAATTGAATACTTTAAAGAATGCCTGGATTAGTGCTCAAGTTATACAAACAAAGCTAGATTCAGCAGGCCTGGATCTAGTCTATGCTACAGCAAACAAGGTGTACCAATTTCAGTAAGAAGCAGTTCAAATATGCAGGCACTATAAGCCTTTAACCAGAAATTCCCAGCTCAGAAGGGCAGAGTTCAGCCTCTCCTCCCACAAGAGTGCAGACCACAAACCCTTTTAATGTAAAATAACTGGCCTGAAGCCCAAGTGCTTAAACCAGAATTAATACACTTTTAGAATAACAGACACTGAGCCCTCAATCAGCAATTCCCAACTTAGAAGGATGTAAGCTACCTGTTCTGCCACTACAGTGCAGACCACAAACCTTCTTAATGTAAAACAACTGGCGTGAAGCCCAAGTGCTTAAACCAGAATTAATGCACTTTTAGAATAACAGACACTGAGCCCTCAATCAGCTGGCGAAAGCTATGCAAATGAGGTAAATTTGCGATCCAGGAAACCCGAACCTGTCCGAGTAAGAGTAGTGTTATTTGCTGAAATGTACTCAGTTGACAACTGAGTACCGTTCTGCAAATAGCAAAACGGAGCCGTGACAGCTCCAAAAAAAGGATGCATCCAGTTGAGGAAGCATGCCAATGGCCAAAAATATAGCCATTGGCAATGTTCCCCAATGCAAAATAAAAAATATATATTTTTTTATCCCGATCTCCGATGTTTAAGCGTAGTGCAGTGCCGCGCAAATGTGCTGCGCTCTAAAAACCAGAAAACCAATAATTAAAATCCACAAATATGGATTTTATTGTAATTCTTAATTTACAATTCAAGTGAATGGCAGGCTGAAGACAACATGGCTACCAAGTAGAGGTTGCTAAGGGGGGAAGCTCAGTCTAAGAGATGTAACCAAGCATTAGTAGGCAATCCTATGCAATTGAGGGTAAGGATAGTGAATCCCAAGTTTACAAAACAAATGAGCAGTCAGTGGAGTGTAGGAGTAGGATAAGGGGAGTATCAGAGTAGAAGATAGGTGACATCACGGGGGGGTATGTATGAAAGAAGTTAAGCTCATTGGAGCAGAGTGGCATCTGTTTGCTGTCAGTTACTCATCACTGGAAGATGTATGTTAACAGGTACCCTAGCTAAAGGCAAGAAATTGAAGGTGTATGCTGTGGATAACACTAAAGTTTCTTGTTGAAGTGCTTGCAACATGTTTGCACGTGGGTGCACGCCTGTATATCTGAGTAAGACTGTGTGCGTGTGTGTACGCCTGTGTGCCCGTGTTTAAGCCGGAGAAAGCATGTCTAAGGTTGTTGAAATGTGTGTAAGCGCGTATGCACCTGTGTGCTCGCGTTTTAGCAAGAATAAGCAAGTTTTAGTCTGTGTAAGCATGTGAGCGCACATGTGAGCTGCTGTGCGCATGTTTGTGCTTCTGTGTGCGGTGCTGCCCCCCTTAGGAAACAGAAAGGGAAAAGGAAGCACAACAAATAGTAGGAAGTTAACCACAGAGAACTAGCAGAGCTAGCAGGTGAAAACAATCAGAATCAGGCAATTACACAGGCAGTACACTAGTCCAGCCCAGCACAGCACTTAAAACTCTGCAAACAACTTTCCACCATGTTTTCCTCAGAGACACTGCAACACTGCAGTAAACTAAGAGAAGTGAAAACTTAAAAAAGCTTTACTGAGACAAAAATTGTTAGGGGCTGCCATTGCTGTTATAAGGTGACATATGCAACATACTGAGGGTGGTGACAATGTGAATGCTGCTAGACAACCCACTGTGAGGAGACGGAGAAGAGCGTACAGGCCCAGGGTAACCTATCAGGGGCTACATGAGCTGGAGATAGTGGAGTGCTATAGAGTGGACAGAGACTTCATGCAGCAAATTGTTGAGCTGTGCAGGCCATGCTTCACACACAGAACCAACAGAGGGGAACCCATCCCAGTGGAAACCAAGGTATGTGTTGGCCTAAGAATATTAGCAACAGGTACCTTCCAGAGACCAACTGGTGATATGATGGGGATATCACAGGCATCAGCATCCAGGGTATTGCACCATTTCCTGGATGCCATGTCAACACATGTCAATGATCATGTATATTTCCCCAATTCCCATGAGGTATTGGCCAGCAATATGCCTCTCTTCCAGCAAATAGTGGAATACCCTGAGGTAGTGGGTGCAATAGACTGCACGCACATTTATTTATTTATTTATTTATTTATTTATATTTATCATTTGTTGACCGGGAAAGTCCGACTAGGTTCCACAGAGCCTGTTTTCAGCGGAGGCCCGGGGAGAAATGCTCCAGATGCATGTCTTTGGAAGCATGTATGTCTTTGCTTGTCTACGCATCAAAGCACCAGCCAGTGAGTGGGGTAGGGTCTACTTTAACCACAAGCGCTTCCCCTTCATCAACTGCCAGGTCATGTGTGATGCCCAAGGCATAATACTGAATGTGTGTGCTGACTGCCCTGGAAGCTACCATGATTCCCATATCTGGCATCTGACACAGCTGTACCAGACATTTGCCAATGATGACATCCCTCATGGTCACCTAGTGGGGGATGCTGGCTATGCACTGGAGCCGTGGCTGATGACACCCATCAGAAAAGCACACACACCTGAACAGGAATGCCATAATGAGGCACATGCACAAACACGAAATGTAATCGAGCATGTGTTTGGGCTGCTCAAGTCTTGGTTCCGGTACATGGACACATCTGGTGGAGCCTTGCAGTACTCACCAACTACATGTACCCAAATTGTCATGGTATGTGCTATGCTACATAATATGATCCTGCAAAAACAGCTGCAGCAGGAGCAGCATAGCCCAGTCCAAACAGCCCCCCCACCATTGCCAAGGCCATCACAGGCAGAGCGTGACTCGGAGGAGGAACAACCTGAGCCTGCCCCAGTAGGCAGAAGGATGTGTGCCCAGTATGCTTTGGCCTTGGCAAAGAGGCAACGCATAGCACATACATTGGCTCAGTAGGAACCCTGGAAATGATACCTCTCTCTGACTTGCGCATATAGTAAAAGGGATGCCTAACTTGACACTACCTGTTTTCAAACATGTATAGGGATTGTAGTATGAGCATCTGACATAGGCAGCCCTGCAGCACCACCTGATGCATGACTGCCATGTGTTAAGCAATATAAAGCAGTGCTAAACAGCTTTTACCACTATTTAGTATATGTAAACAAAATTGCACACACTAACTAGCACAACTTTGGACAATGTTGAGCAATATTGGGCAACGTTCAGCAATGTTGGTTAATGTTGAGCAATGTTGGGCAAGCTTGGTCAAAGTTGGGCATAGTTGAGCAAAAGCAGGTAAACATGCTCATATTTGCTGTACTGGTCCTTAAGCAGTCTGGTCTGCCCAGTATGAAAATATAAAGCAGTGAGAGGCCTCGAACCCAGGATACCGTGCACTGTTGTCATAGTACTGAACCACTAAACCATGACAGTATTTCACTGGTCAGCCTGTATGAAGAAATGTTGATAAGTCTATGCAAAGTATCTCATGGAAACTCTGCAGGCACAGCATAATCCCTGTCGAGTTATGACACAAAGGTGAGCCCTGCAGTAAAAATATACCCTGATTTTCAACACACATAGAGTATAAATGTTAATATTGGGCATGCTCACACACATTAACAAATGTAGTGGACTTCAGACACATACTGAAAGGTCACACTGGGCATGCTCACACACTTAAATAAATGAGACAAATGTCAGGCAACAAAACACTGAAAGGCCAAACTGGGCATGCTCACACATTTAGGCCATGTCTGAGTACAGCAGTGGGCCACACATATCCGGCAGTTGCATGTGTTAAACCAGGAACCTCTCACTATTCACCAGTCCGCCTTGTGCACACAGTTATATGACAACAGACACATACATAATATATTGGAACCCTGTCATAATCAAATATGTACTACAGATACTTAGGTTGTTCATAGAAAGTGGGAAAGCAAAGAAGATAAAAAGAACCTGCAATCAGTATCATCAATAAACAATGTGCACTCCAAACATTATCATAGGTTCATAGGTTGATACTAGGCTATCTGTCCTAGGGCATTTATAAGTCTAGCCAGAGTATGTTTGGCTTTCGCCACCCTGTTAGATTAGTAGAATGTGCCTGTGAATAGTAGGTCACACAGGATAGCCCGTTTACGGTTAGTTTATTGTGCCTCTGTCTAGCAGGGACCCAGAAGAGATCTCAGGGGTAAACATACGATCACCCATCCACTCGTCAAGATTTTTCCTGTAGAGGGTCAGTGCGGGGCTCTGCCTAAGCTGGACTGGGATTTCATTCCAGAGTGAGGGGAGCCTCTGGGATATAAATCTGTCCCTCCAGCATGTCCTATTAATTTCTGTGCTGAGGTTTAAGTCCCTGGAGCATGTAGCTGTAAGGCATTCAGATATCCTGAGGTGGAGCATGTCCATTAAGTCTGGGTTGGACATGTTTTTATATGTCAGGCACAGATCGCATCTAAGTAGGCGGTAAGCAACTGAGTAGAGCTGGAGTTACTTTAGCCGAACTGCGCAGGGCATCTGTTTGAGTCCCTAGATCCACTTGGTGAGGTACTTTTGTGGCCATTACAGTTGCTGCAGGAGTCAGGTAAGGTACATCCCAAATGGGGCATTGTATCCAATCATGGGTCTGATGAGTATAGGGGCACAATGACTTCTCTTGATCTAGATGTGAAACCTTTCGGGATAAGGTGGGCTATATAGAAGGTCTGTCTAATCACTTTGGCAACGTGATTGTCAAAGGTGAGATTACTATCTACTCGGGTCCACAGATCCCTAATAACTTCTTCCGTACTTAATGGATTACCACCTATGTGGTAATGTGTGGGAACTTTGTTATTCCCAAAGGGGATGGCTATGCATTTAATGGCATTTAACTTTAGGCCATGGCTCTGGTACCAGTTATCCATCTCTGTGAGACCCTTTTGGAGGATGCTTGCACCAGTTGGATAGTCAATTATGGCACCCAGTTTGCAGTCATCTGCGAACTTGGTCAGCCATAGTCCTCCTGTGTTAGCCTGTGCATCAGAGAAATATATACTGAACAACAGAGGTCCCAGGACTGAGCCTTGTGGGATGCCACTTGTAACTGGTGTAGAGTCAGACATGGCACCTGCAATTCTGTCCATGTGGGTGCTATCCCTGATCCAGTTTGCAATCCATCTTGAGACACATGTGTTGATATCTAAGCTGGTGAGCTTATTTATGATGCCTGAGTGGGGTATTGTGTCGAAGGGTTTTGCGAGGTCCAGGTAGGCTGTGTGGACTACCTTCCCTACGTCTATGGACCTGGTAACTGTTTAAAGAAGTCAACCAGGTTCAAGAGGCAAGATCTGCCCTCAACAAAGCCAAATTGGGTAGGATCCAGTGTCTGTAGGTTCCCGATGTCTTTGTTTATTAGTTCCATGATGATACGCTCCATAGCTTTGCAGACCAGGCTAGTTAGGCTTATAGGGCGATAGTGTTCGGGGTCCGTCGTGGCACCACCTTTGTAGAGTGGGACCACTGTTGCTGTACGCCATTCCTTGGGTAAATATCCTGTAGTAAGTCTGATATTGAACAGTGGCTTTATGTGAGGGTTAAGTTCTTCATGAAGCTCATGTAAGACGCAGGCCAGGACACTGTCCGGTCCCATTGATGATGTGTTTTCTGCTTTGGAGAGGGCAGCTCTCACCTGTTCATCTGTGATGTCAGGGAGGCTACATTCTGTTGGGATGGACATTTGCTCTTTAGGGGGGATGGGGGGAGACATTTGCACTGAACCTGTCTGCCAGGATGTTGGCAATGTCTGTGGGTTCAGTGTATTTTTTGTCATTTTGCACTAACTCACAGCATATCTGGGAGTTGCTACCCAGGTTCCTGACATAACTAAAGAAGGCCTTGTGATTGTCCTTAGTGTCTGGTGCAATTTTCCTTTCGAAGCTGGCCTTAGATGAATTCATGAATGATCGTAGCTTCTTGCTAGTACTGATCAGAGATGCCTTCCCTTTTTGGGATTGTGCTCTATCATGTAGTAGCCTCCTCCTTTTGTTGTATAGCTTATTTATGGCCGTGATCCACCAGACAGGTTCCCCTGCCTTTGGAGGAGTGAGTCTTGTTTTTATTTGGGATAGCACGATCCATGCATTCCAGTAGGTGTCCATAGAATGTGTTTGTAAAGGATTCTGCGGTTTGAGCCATATTGACCACTGTCCCGGGGTCTTTGAAGGATACCACCTCGGTTTTGAGAAGTGAGACGTTTGCTTTTGAGAAGTTCTTCACCAAGATTACCTTGGATGGGGGTGGGGACAGGATATGGATGTCCAGTGAGATAAATGTATGGTCTGACCTTACCAATGAGGGGTATACCTCTGGTGTGGAACATAGAGCCCCCATGTTGGTGATGACCAGGTCCAATATGTTTTCTCCTCTTGTGGGGGTGGTGACCAGTAGTGCCATAGCATTTGAGTTTATAAATTCTAGCAACCGTTGGGCAAGGTTGTTGGGGCTTGAGTAGTATTCCCAGTCAATGTTTGGGTAGTTGAAGTCACCCAATATAATGGTGTTTGGAGAGACCTTCATATTCTCCAGTGTTCTCAGGAAAGCCGAGTGGGGTTCCTGAGTTTGGGAGGGTGGTCTGTAGCAGGCTACAAACTGAAAGGCAGTTTTGCCCACTGTTAGTTACACATGTATGGTCTCCGATGCTTCGTGCAGTGCTACTAACCTGGAGGTGTGTGTATCTGTGATGTATATGGATACCCCCCCTATTCTTGTTGGTCAGTCCGAGTTTTGTGGCCAAAAAGCATGGTATGAAGTATAACCTGGTAGTGCTGGAGTGCTTTCGGGAGCCTTGAACCAGGTGTCTGTTACTGCACAGATATCGATATTCTCCATACTGAGGAGAGCCTTGAGTGCGTGCATTTTGAGGTTTAGACCTCTGGCATTGAGAAGCATTACCCTTAGTTTCTTTTACCTTGTATTGTCTATGGAGGTGGGTTTGTCTTTTGAGCCTTGCCTAAAAAAGGCACTAAGGGGGTGGCAAGAGCCTTAGCCAGTATTCGAAAGCCCAGGGGTGACAGGTGCAAGCCATCCCTAGTGAAGTAACGTGGCATGTTGAGCATGTCATCCCAGGCTGACAGACACTGGATCCCCTTTGAATGACACCAATACATTAGCCAACTGTTAAAATTGATCATTTTGTCTTTATACTGTGGCATCAGTCTTGGTGAGGGTAAGATGCTACACAAGGTCAGGGTCATACTGGTCTGGGCTACATGATCAGAGAGCTCCTCTATGTCTCTTTTCATGCAGTCCAGGGAGGAACATCTGAGGTCATTCACACCAGCATGGACAATGACGGTGCCATATTTGTACTTGCTTTGGAGTGACCTGAGTGCATGTGTTATGTGGCAGATCATGGCACCTGACAGACAGCTCAAAGTGACCTTCTCCTTGTTCAACCTGGTGAGTGGGATGTCAGAGTGTCTGACAATACAGTCACCTATTACAAGTGTATTAGGTGTGTTGTTTGGCCTTAAGGGCAGTGACTGTGTGGCACACTGACTTTGTCTACGATGTGATATGTGGGTATTGTTGTGGGGTAGCAGTTGTTTGGGTGTCTGCTTTGGAGGTCTCTACTGCTTAGGCAGATTTTTATTTAGAGCCTCCGAGTATGTTTTTGTGTGGTAATGTGTTTTGTTTGCTGTTGCTATAGGTCTATGTGAGACTGGATTTGTGATGTGTGTGGTTACCTTCACCACCTGATAGACTGTGCCAGTCATGGGTCGAGAGAGCTCAGCCTCCTGTTTGTCTATATAGTTGCATCTCTCACATATATCTGAGTTTGTTGGGGGGAGGAGAGGGTTGTCTGTGTACATAAGGCAGTTGTAACATTGCCTCAAAATTCCCATATTCACCAGATGGACTGGAGAGTACACACAAAACTGACCTTTGTACATGTCAGGATATTATGATGAAATACTCTTTTGACTGATCAAAAAGGATCAGTAGGGTGTTAAGTGTGTAAAAGAGTATAACAGGGGTTTAGTGCTTAGGTTTGTCGGTGTTTTGGAAAGATTATCTGCGAAGGAGACCAGGCAGAACCATGACACTTCCTTCAGTTATGTTATAAATAGCAATGTACACTCATATATGTCCTGAGTCAGGGCCAACTGTGCATGACTGACAATGCCAACATCCTGTCAGACAGGCCCATACATACATACCCACCTCCCACTGACAAAAGGCCCTATCATCATACCAGGAGATATCACATGTAGAATGGGTAAACAGCTCCTTCCAAAGCTGAAAGCTGGCATCAATTGGATTACATTGTTTCCCTATATGTGTCATAAGTGAACTGCAGAACAAACAGACCCTGCACCTGAACAGTCTGTTGAGCCTCACCCTCTCTACAGGATATGAAACTGTTGAATGGGTTACAGCAACATATGGCACACCCCACAAGTGTTGGTGCACAATAGACCATGGGAACTATAGTCTTATAAGCCTATGAAGTCTGATCTGCAAGGCCATGTAGTCCATCATGATTGAAGTCATAAACAGAGCTATTGGAAGCCAACAAACACACATACCTACCAACTTTGATTTGTTCATGGGCAGATCATGGTTCCCAAACCTGCTAGACTGTTTGCAAGGCAGCCACACAGGACATACATCACTGAAAGGAGCTACACACGTCCCACATAGACTTTGAATAGCCCTTTTCCAACATCCCAGACACATGTTGTATCCACAAAATCAACAATCTCTGCATAAATATGTATTGTCATATGATGTGTTGGCAATTGGTCCACAGATAGATCACACAAACTAAGAATTATGGAGTCCTGTTCAAGCTGTTAACGCCTGCTGTCCCACATGGTTCAGTCCTGGCATTGCATAAAACAAAGTGCACACACATTACCATGTCCAGTCTGATGATGTCAGCATCCTACAAATATAGCATGAGAAAAGAGACAATCCTGTAAAGCATATAGCGCGTTGTGTTAATGCGTATCTCTCTCGTATCATAACACAGTTTGGTAGGGGTTTGAATCCTGCAATTGCTGTGTGTGTGATTTCCTTTCAGAGGAGTGCCCTTTTTGGAGACTAGGAAAACACATTAAAAGAGGTAAATTCCTCTTTGGCAAGTCTGATGATGTCAGTATCCTACAAATACAGGAGTGGAAAAGAAAACTCCCAGTAAAGCATATAACATGCCGTGTTAATGTGTATCTCTCTAGTATCATAACATAGTTAGATAGGAGTGTGTGTGACACTGTTGGTTAATGTGCTGTGGGTTTTGCTTTTACTACTGTATGACATATCAGTAAAACAACAGTATGTGCATTGCACACTTCAGGTATCTGTGTGGCAAATACATATATGTACATGTGACCTCAATTAGTTCATAGGTGTGTAGCCTGCTTTCTACATGAATACATCTGTTACCATTGACAGTTTGTTCTGCTGCTTCTCAGACCTTAGGTCACATATGTATGTTTGTGACAAGGCCAGCCACTCTAGTGATCTGTGGCCTAGGTAATCTGTGTCACACACACCCATGACAGTTTCTGTAGAATAGTGTGAGTGAGGGTTCATGCCTGGTGTATATTTCAGACATGTTCAAACACAACCAAGTCTGTCAATAATGGGCATTCATTATAGGTGTACAACAACTTTGTGGATATGCATACAGACCCCTTATTGCTTATGTGATACATTGAGGGACTTCAGAATATCTTTGGAAATGTGAATACTAAAGGACAGATGACATAACATGTGGCTGTATGTACACATCGGTACCCCTTCTACATCTTGTGGGCTACTACCTATGTGGTACTGTCAGGATACTATGTTTAGTAAATGTGGATGACTATGCTATAGTTGGCTTATAGCTTTACAGCATGGGTTGGTCAACAGGTATCTGTCTGTATGATACCCTTGTGGAGGATAAGTGTCTCAAACGGAGAATGCATTGTAGGCCACTGTATGCATTACCAGATGTAGACGGACATATCCCTAGTGTGTTTGCTTGTACCTAAGATGGCTACATGCCAAACAGGAGTGGCCCCAGGAATGGGTGGCTGTCAATACCAGTTGTTACTGGTATAGTATAGTACCGGAAGGATTCAAATGCTACTGTGTATCCTACATCTGTGTGTCAGTTGTCAAGACATCATCTAATGATTGGTTAAAGTCAGGCTGTTGAGGTTATGTATACTACCAGAATGCAAACCAATGACCAATATTAACAGTATCACCCACAGCATAGTGTCAAACCATGTCATACACACTTGTGTACCCAAGTTGAAACATATGTGTAGTAAAATGCATACTAGCCACCAATAGAAAATATGAAGTGTTAACACTGTGTAATACAGGGCATGTCACCCTTCCCATGTGTCCACTATGCACATACATGCAGACAGTGCACCTCCACCATGTTCACAAATGTACACCTGCAAATCTGTACTGCACACATCACACACGTACTGTCTACTCACCAACACATGCTGCCAGAACCACACACATCAGCCAAGTGGCACATGGGTGGACAATACATTTTAGGAATTAACACTGGTGTAAATAATACTACATTGATAATCATAGCTTTAATGCATCATGCCTGCTCAGATATACCTACAAGGATATCATTACACTTTACTGTTGACAACATGCTAACATTGCTACACTGCTATTAAGTCACCCTGTGCATCAGCACCATGTTAGGCTGTTCCTGCATCAATGTTACAGATGACAGAAGGTGGCACAGTTTCGTCATATGCACAGGGTGTGTTGTTGGTTTGCTAGAGCCTGACAATGACCCATCCGATCGACATGTGTGTGTGTGTGTGTGTGTGTGTGTGTGTGTGTGTGTGTGTGTGTGTGTGTGTGTGTGTGAGGGACAACAGTACAGCATGGGTCAATGTTGATGTAATGTGTGTGTGTGTGTATGTGTTAGCCTTAGGTATTTGGTTTATGTGTGTGTGTCTGCATGCACACAGTTCCACCATGTGGCTGCCAAATACGGGAGGTTGTGGGACAGCCACAGACTGTACCTGCCAGACTGTACAGATCACTGTCTCCGGCTACGTACACAGTACCTGTGCCTGGCAGAGGTGCCACGGACAGTATTGGGTACTAAGCCAGACTGGGTACTATCATCAGAGGCAGAGGGATGTCGACTGGACCCATGTCCCTGCTGGAACTGGCCAGAGCCACATGCATGTGGTCGTCTAGGACGGTCTATTGACAGCCCAGCCCCAACATTGCTGGGGATGGTACTGCCCTATGGGAGTGGCTGTGACTTGTGTGTCATCCGCGAAGACTGCCAGCTGATGATATTGCTGGCATACATCCATGTCGACGTCTCAGCCATCCTGCACTGTCCTGGCACATGGACATGACATTGCGGAGGACATCTAGTGTCTCCCCCCCAACATCTATCAATGACCTCGGTGTAATTACGGATGGCACCGGCAAGGTCACGGATAATGTCATTGATAGCGGTGTTATGGGCCCTCTGCACCCTTAGTCCCTGCCTGGTGTACCGTTCCAGATGTGCCTGTGCCTGCATTACAGCCCGGAACATACCTGAGGTTGTAAGACCTGTGGGGGCATGTCTGCCAGGGGCATTACAACCAGCAGTGCTCCCATGAGAGCCCCTGGACATATACCTATGTGGTACCATTCCAGGAGTCTGGGTATGGCTGCTGTGAGGGGATGCATGTGCCATAGATACCACACTATCCTGGTCAATGCCTACTGTATGCTGTCCCTCAGCTAAGGCCATTGGTGTTGAGGGATGTATTGGCAGTATGAATGTGCACATAGATGGGTTGAAAGCTGTGTACTGTCAATTGGCGGACCAACGACAGACCCTGTCAAACCTGCCTGTACCACAACACATGTATCATCATGTCCACTATTTGTAGCGGTGACTTCAGGTTCCCTGCTGCACTCATCCAACACAACCTCAGCACCTGTGAGAGGAAGACAGGAAACATACTTTACAATCTGTACAGGATGTTAGCACACATGCACACATGGACACATGAATGCATGCACACATGCACACATGCACACATGCACACATGAACACATGAACACATGAACACATGGACACATGCACACATGCACACATGCACACATGCACACATGCACACACACACACACACACACACACACACACACACACACACACACACACACACACACACACCAACAGCAATACATAACATACTCATTAGTGGTTGATGATGGAGTACAGTATCACAAGCCAAAGAGTCCTATCACATGTGTCAGCATGCAGGATGTGTGTTGCTCAACAGCATACAGTGTGAGTGTAGAGAGTCCTTGTTGATAACAGTATACATGTCTTTGATGCATGTGTGTTGTTCAATGATTGGCCTCACCCTGGAACACAATGTGTACATGGACACAACATTGCTGTGCAAGTATAAAATGCTTTCCAATGTCCTGTGCACCATCACTCATAGGTATACATACCATGGCCGGATGCACACAACTGTCAGGTGTATAGCAATGAATGCTATGTGTAGTACTATAGTTACTGTAACTGGATGTAGTGTAGACCATGAGCCATCATCAGGCAGCATCATTTCGTCACTGAAGGCCACTAATGTATGCCACACTGGCAACTATCTTGCTGTACCTGACCTGCACCACTTTGGCTACATTAACCATTTCACAGGCAGTTGTTACATGGGTATGTAAGGTGTTCAATAGGGATCATTGCCTAACATGAATGTGTTGTGTGTTGAAGAGTGTCACACTGCCCCATGATAGGCCTCTACCCCTCAGGTATAGTATGTGTGCTGTGTTGATGACATTTGGGATACTGGAGTCTGACCTTACAGCAGGTGTCTATATACGCCATGTGTATCATATTAACACTTACTGCATATGACAAAGTGGTGCATGTTGTGTGCATGTGTATTGACTCTGCCTATATAATGTCCACTACAGTGTACCACAATTGGTTGGGATGCTCTGTGTATTGCATGTGCTTGAGGCAGCTACTCATGTTACTTGGATGTGCATAGTCCCACAGAGAACATGCAGAGCATGCATTATGTGTAGGTGTTTTACATGTGTATATGGCCTACAACTCTCCTATGACATGCACATGTTATATGCTATATCAAATGTAGAATACTCACCAGCATGGGTCTGCTGTCTTGCTATTACACCAGAGGGACCTACAAGGATATGAGACAGTTTGTCAGTGTCAACAACTATGGCATTGCTGCTGTGAGTTTGCAATTTTACAGTAGTACAACAGGTGACAGTCACAGGTATACAGATTATGTACCAAATTATCAGTATTGCATGATACCAGGCTCCACATCTTCTAAATACACAGTACACATCTGATAAATGCATGTTCTAACAATCGAGCTAACAGTAGTCTACAGATATGCCATGTTACCTGCACGCTCTGAGTCGACGTGCTGGGTGACTCCGGCCTCCATGATGACACATGTCTGTTGTAGTGGTTGCCAGGAGCCACCATGCTGCTCTTCCACGCTGGTGAGGGGTGGATGTGTTGCTGCACCACCACCTGTGGCAAGCTGTTGTCTGTGGACATCGGAGGCATGCTGCCGGACATGTCTGATTAAATCACTGCAGTGATGGCATACCTGCTCATAAGTTCGGTTATGCATGCCTACATCATTCACCCGATGGACAACATCCTGCCATAGTGCAGTACGCCCATGCCGGTCCTGCCTGGTTCTGGAGAACAGCAGGTTGTGATGTTGTATTAGGGCATCTAGGATTATTTCCTCCTCTTCAGGGAAATACCCGGGTTTGCAATTGAGAGACATGTCCCTGGAAGACAATAAAACAATAATTGTGAGCAAAGCATGTGGCACACTTAACATTCTAAAGTACAGACATCAGTGAAATGCCATATATAGCAACCTATTGGCTGTCAGTAGATACACACTTTTAATACCACATATCACTGCTCAGCCCACAAATGACAGTGCCTGGCACATTCTATATATTAAACCATGTTCTGCACAGCAACAAAGTGAAACCAGTATGTAAGAATATACAGCAGTACATGGCACACTGTATGTGACACAATGCACCACCTAGCCACAGGAGGTATATATCAAGCTAATGGATGGAGAATTATGTCATCCATTGCAATGAATGTAAAGTACAGTTACAGTATTAGCAGTATACCACAGTAGTCATTGATGCCAAACCCTTGCCTAACATATGTGCACAGTTTGTTGATATAGGTGGCATACTGTTGTAGTAGACTATACATGTTGCTAGATACACACGTATACCCTGTAACACAGATATGATTGAGAGTATGGTACAGGCATAATTGCACACACATTAGACATACATACAACACACAAATGTATGCCAACCCAGATGAGCTTTACCTGTGTACCATACAGTACTGTGTGTCACTACATACAAAACCTTATGCCTGAGGTATGTAATCTGTGAGGACTACAGGGATGACACAAAACAGTGTTTCCAAGCAATGTGAACATACACCATACTGTACTGTTTAGGCCTACAGCTTCAGGTAGTACTACAGTTCATATGGGAGTTGGATTCACCAGCAGTACCACTCACTAAGCATACATGTATTGCTTTAGCATACAATGGGACTCTACAGTCGACAACAAGGGACTACGTCACACAGTATGCCATACTACTTTTTCTGCCTAGCAATAGCATACACATCTTTTCTGGGATCACAGCTAGGACACAAACTACCATGACAGAAACAATGTCACACTAAGCTATCACACCTTTACAGACCTTGCACACATTCACCAACACATTCACCATCACACTCAGTCAACCTCACATAGCAATTATTGCACTAAGTACATGTGTGTGTGCTTCGTGTCATGGGTAGATAATACGCTATTGGCCCTAGGGCTTACAGCAGCCTAGCCATATGCTACCCTGGCCTTTGACACACATGTAATTCAATTTCACATGCCCCTGTCAACCAGAGCCACAGAGGTGATTCCAGAGTGTATTTCCTATCTCCCAAACAATCATCAGGAGTATTTATGACAACTGCTAATGAGGAGCTCTGTTTGCTATTGATAGGTGGTTTGTTCCAGAGTATGGCATGTCTCTGAGTTAGAACTCTATCCCTCCAGCATGTGCTGTTTAGTGAGCTGACAAGGTGTAGGGCCCTAGAGCGTGTATCTGGGAGGGATTGTAATATGTTTACGTGGAGGATGTCCAACAGCTATGGGTGTGACATAGCTCAGTATGTTAGGCAGAGGTCACCTCTGGGTAGGCGGTATGCAACACAGTGTAGCTGTGGTTTTGTGAGTCGGTCTGCATAGGGCATCTGTTTGAGGCTGGTATTACTCTTTGTGAGGTATGTCTGTGGCCTGTCCAGTTGCTGTAGTTGGCATTGTACTCTCTAATGGGTTTTAAGTGTGATAAGTAGAGGGGAACGCTGACCTATATTTCCCTAGATGACACACCTTTTGTGATGACGTATACCACGTAGACAGAGTACATGACCATTGTGGCACTGTGATTATCAAAGGGGAGGCTACTGTCCACCTGTATCCCATGTTCTCTTATCACACCTTCGGTGTTAGGTAGACTACCACCTATGTGGTAGTTAATGGGTACAGTGTTCTGGCAAGAAGGGATGGCACTGCAGTGTCAACACTGAGCTTCAGTCCATACCTTGGTCGCCAGGCACCTGTCACTGTATGTATGCCCCATGTCTCTCTCCCTCTATAGATATATATATATATATATATATATATATATATATATATATATATATATATATATATATATATATATATATATATATATATATATATATATATATATATATATATATATATATATATATATATATATATATATATATATATATATCTATATATATCTGTATATATCTGTATATATCTATATATATCTATATTATATCTATATATATATATATATGTATATATATCTATATATATGTATATATATCTACATATCTATCTATATATATATATATATATATATATATATATATATATATATATACATATATACATACACACACACACACACACACACACACACACACACACACACACACACACACACACACACACACACACACACGCATACATATAAACATCCATTGCTGTATGTATAGATGTACATATAGGCACATATACAGTCCACTATTTATGGTGGGAATAGCACTTATGCGACAGTTGTGAGATATACAGTTATGTAATAATATTACACAGTATTGTGCAGACTGCATTGAAGGTGTCCTCAGCCCATGTAGCTTTAGCAGGCCTCACTGGCTACAACACTGCATAAATGACAGAGCATACCCACAGCATTTAAAAACCACGTCATATACCAGCACTGCATGCTATTGTCTTTTCCACACACTACAACCTCCATAGATATATGCACATAACAACCTTCAACAACGTATATATGTACACCCTTCACAAACAGTTGCAGTATGTCCCTTGCCCTATGCACATGCACAGATACATAGAGATACGTACTGCTGCCACATATAGGTGATTCACAGTATGTAGAGTACTCTTCATAAACATCTACTACATGCCAGCAAATACATATGTGTTACATACCTTTTTTTGGTATTGCTGTCTTCCGTTTGTTTTTAAAGGTTATGTTTTTTTTTTCCTTTTTCTTTTCTCTGTCTGTTACTCTTTATTTTTCTGTGTTTCTCTGTCTGTGTCTCTGTCTCTATCTATCTATCTATCTATCTATCTATCTATCTATCTATCTATCTATCTATCTATCTATCTCTCTCTCTCTCTTACTGCAATGAGATTATTGCATGTGTAGACAACAAGTACAGCCTGCTTTTCTAGGTATCTGCACATATGCATGTGATGGCCTCTGCACCAATTGGTGCCCACCATTCAGTAATTGCATGCAGCCTGATGTGTGGTAATTGCACTACTCACTGTCATAGCAGCCCACTGCTATAAAATGCTAGGTTAGGTAGGCATAGCCCTTTCAGTTTTCCAAAGTGGGGCCCATGCTTGTTTGCTGTGGACACCGTTGTGTCAGTCAGAAGGTTGGTATACTTTTTATCTCTGAAGCTAGTGTTGTAGCCAGTGATTTGCATGTTGTACTCAAACCTGAATGTTGCTGCTTCTAGTACACACTTGTCAGTGTAGACTTTTACTCACCCCTCCACATGCTTACACAAGATACATGGGAGTATGTACTTTATTTTCTAATTAGACAATTAACTGCCATACAAAAGTAGTTATTGCAATGTGTTCCTCTGGCACATGAACTGTTTGTGAACTACTATACTGTAAATATTAATTACCTCACTTCTGAACAGTTTGTTGTTTATTTGGGTTGACATTAGCATGGGCTGCTCAAGACAACTGGACACATTTCAGTACTGAGTATGCCTACCTACATCCTTGGTAGAGCATGATACACAGGTATATTGTTCTTTTGGGTAGGGGTGCAGAAGTACAGAGAGCATTATATATTATTGTGTGATGTTTATCTTGCTGAACATACAGGGTTGCTGTGTACCTGTTAGTCTAACAAGGCAAGTAGTCTGTCTGCGTAGCTCCCACTTGTGGACATATCCAGATGGTAGCCAGAGGTTGGCCTATTATTCTTTGTCTGTGCACCTCACCAGTCTTTTCTGCACTGGAACAGTGGCATTTTCACAGTTGGTTGCTAACAGTACATGGCTACATCCTTTGATATTTCTGTGTTGTACTCCTACATAAGGGTATGCTTATGGGACTCGTTCCAAAGCTATTTGCAGAGTGTGTAACAGCAGACAAGCTGTAATGCCTGTGTGTTTCTGCCTCTGCCAGGCCTCTGATACACTCAGGTATATATTTGAACAGCATCAGGGAAAGGTACATATAAGTGAGGTACACCTGTAATATATTACAGACATTAAGTTGAGACTGTGAGAGAATCAGAGCATATGTATTAATACACCTTTTCTGACGTGCATGCAGTGTGTACTATTACTTATTGACATTATTCATTAAGTGTAATTCCCCACTCTTCGGCCTACCGTCAGTACTTTTCAGAGGGATTCTGAGGGACAAAGCTAACATTTGTTTAGGAATCAGGGACATCCCTGAAAAGCAGTCACAGTTGCAAAGTATGGCCTCTGCCCTATTCAAATATGCCAGTGTTTATCCTGCTCTGATACTATGTGGGGTTTGTAAAGTGCTACTGTAACATTATTTCCTGCTAGAATGGCTGGTTCTCTTTTCACAGTCATGCCATGCAATTTCATAACAACTGCTGGTAAAGATCCACAGAACAAGATTTGTGTTATGACATTCCTATTTTCCCTTTACATTTACTCATTGTAATGCATGATATATTTATTACAGCACCAACTTGTTGTAAATCTACTGTGGCCTAGTGGTACTTCATGCAGTCTAGTGTTCCCAAGGACCGGGGTTCAAGTGTGACAGAGGTGTTTTATTTTGCTGCTCAGCAGAACAAGGGCCCTGCCATGCAGCATGATTAAGGCACTTTTAAGCAGTTGTAAGTGGGTTTGTGTGGGTTTGCGCAACTCTTAGCAATGCTTAGCTAAGCGCACACATGCACACACTCGCTTAAACCCACTAACTACTGCTTAAAAGTGCTTACTCATGCTAACCCCCGCGCTAATTTCTTTGAAAGAAAAGAAAATGGGGAGATAGGAAAGTGGTGAAAAAGGGGGCACAAAGAGGGGAAGACAGTAGGGAAACAAGCTTGGGATGTGCAGGACGGCTGTGCATATGCAATAAATTTGGAGTGAAATTTGAAACCTTCCACGTCTGGGAGAGGGGTGAGGACAACAAAGTATGTTATACTGCCAATTATAATTATCAGTTTACGTATCCAGCGGACATGTGTGTGAAATGGGCAGCTATGTATGATTCGTAATTTTTTGTGGGTACAGATTGCCCTTTTTTTTAATTTTTTTTCAGGTGAGAGTGGAAAGTGAGGTAGAGGAAGTAGGTATATTTGGGGAGGTAAACAGACAAGACAAACAAGATGCATAGAGGGGTGGTGTATGACACATGGGGTGGGTGAACACAATTGACGGGGATGGATGTTGGGAAATTGCAAGCCCATGAGCCCACAGATGGTAACAGTGGAACTGATATCCCCACCCATGGGCAGTCACCACTGCACCTTTACAGCCCTGAGGGTGGCTGTGCTGGGGGCTGCATAGGATAGGCAGGCTCACCCATGAGATGCGCCACTCTCGCCTCGAGCTGGCATAGGGGATCAGCGACTGAACGCTGGATCTCCCTACGCACCACAACCCGGACCCTTCGAAGGGTGACAGGTGGCCCTTCTCTGCCCACGCCTGCACGGGGAGGACGAGCCCCATCCCCTGCAGCGCTTCCACCCAAAGGTGGCACAGGACCAACAGAGGAGGGGATCCCGGGCTGGGCACCGGACCTGCTGGTACCAGGTGCAATAGCCAGCTGAGGAGGGACAGGTGGGTCCACTGGGACCGGCCTTCCCATACGTTCTGTGATTAGGTGTGTTTAATTACAACATAAACAACAGCATTCCAAATTAGTTGTAACAGCATGCAGTAATATTCCCATTAACCCAACACACCAAATTTCCAACAGTTGAACAGCAAGCATAACACATGCATATATTGAATGACAGTGGACATTCCAACAGCATGCAGGGATGATTGGTGGCAACAAGCCACCATGATTGTGGTGTTTGAACAGGGCACATGCATCAAAGTGAATGCAGATATTTATAGAACAATAAGACATATGTCCCAACAAATGTTTTGAGATTACACATACCCATTGAGGTGTGGAATTGCATTGTTTATGCACATACAGTAGGGTGTAGAAAGAAACCTCAATTAACATCTTATAAGTACTTTTAGTCAAGACTACATTCCTATTGACTACAGGTGTATATCCCCTACATGTATTATTACATTTGCCAACATGCATTAGGTTGTGTAATGGGTTTGGCTAGTTCATTATATACCTGACCTATATCTGACATACTAACTGTCCAAGATGCAGATGTTACTGCTACATAGTTATTGATTTTATTTATATTTCTTTATCTACATATCTGGATGTGTTCACATGACATGTTCAGTTAAATTTGTACAGAACCCTACATTTTGTGTAGTACACTCACATTTCTTGGGAACACATTAACAAGCTACTTGTGTGCCAGATTTACTTATGCATGCCAGCCATTAACTGACTGTTGAGGACTGTATATATGCTTCACAGCTACTGGCACTTCCATCAACCACTTAATATGAGACTGCCCAACTGTGGGTTGCCAGCACTTATTAAAACAGTACTATTTGTGTAATGCAAGGGTACAACATCATTTCAAAGTAAGTGACACAGATACACTCCAGGTATTATACCTTTATTAATTACATTACACACTTTTCCACAGGCTCTCTCCTTTATTTGATATTACATGGAAGACATATGCAAGACATATTATACCTTTATTAATAGGTTAGAACACTCTTTTTCTGGCGCTCTGACTTATTTTATATAACAGTACATGCAGAGGTATTATTCAGGGCATTTTATGGCTGTATTATTGGGCTACAACACTTTCTTTCAGGCTCTCTCACCTATTTTATATAACAATACATGCAGAATAATTACTAACCTGCCTGGTGACACAGCCTTAGCAACCTATCTGCATAGGCTTGCTGATTCGCAGCAAGAACACCTGCAGCTGTGAAGTAAATGAAGGGAAATTGAGACATACCTATCCAATATATAGACTAAATTAGCATGTCTTACATACTGCATTCCATGGCTACCTACTCAATAGTGTGGCATCTTGCATCCCACAGGCCTCCTGTATCCATTGGTTCAGTAGGTCCTGCTTCTGTTTCTTCAGGTCTGCATGGTGGTGATGGACCTGCTCACCAGTCCACGGAATGCCTGTGGCACTGGTGAGATCATGAGCTAACCGGTTCCAAGCCTCTGCTTTGTACTCCATCCCTTGGAACTGGCTCTGCAGGAGTCTTGACTCATGATGGTGGACAAGGAGCCAAACCATGTATTTTGACTCCTCGATGCCCCAGCGTTGCGCTCAAAAGCAAGTACCCTCTCCAGCACCAGCCATTCTAACTGCAGATGGGAGCTACAATCAGTTATGGTGAGTATTCCCACCTATGGGGCTTAAATATGCCGCATTTCCTGCACTTTTTTGTGATTGGCCGTTTTTGAAAATTCTCAGCTGACTGCAGACCTGCTTAGCAATGGTTAATCTACCATTTATAAGTATATGTATGTTAACAGTGGCTGTTTATCCTAAGTTGTCATGGCTTAGTGGTTCAGTACTTTGATTATGGTGCACAGTGTCCTGGGTTCGAACCTTGTCATTGCTTTTTATTTTACTACTGACCAGACAGGCTAGGGGGTGTGGCTGTGTTTAGGCAACTTTGCTCTACATTGCCCTATGGTGCGCTGGTTGGCGCAGCGCGCACCTCCGCGCAAACGAATTGTGCTGGGTAAAGTGCTATTTAGCTATGGGCAACTCTATTGCGCTGGGTAAAGTGCTGCTTAACTATGGCAACTGTATTGCGCTGGCTAAAGCCCTGCTTAACTACGGGCAACTATATTGCACTGGGTAAAGAGTTGCTTAACTGCGGGCAATTATATGTCAGGATCCTTTATAAATATACATTTTGTTCACTGATACATAGGCCATTTCAATGCTTTTTAGTAAAATTTTAAGCATATATGTCAGGAATTATTTCACATACTAATTTAAAGCATAAAATAGGAAGGGGAGTGGAGGGACTCGAACCGTGAATGCCTCCTCTTTGTGCGAAGGCTCTATCATTACGCTATTGCTATTTGGTGTAATTTGCATAAACATTCCTTATTATGCTCTTCCATGTCAAGATTGCTAACTGCAGCTAAACAATGGGCACACCCAACACACATGTGCAACTACGGGCAGCTATATCAGGAATTAGAAAAAAAAAATTTTAAGTTTTACTTTTTATAACTGTACTGGGGGTTTACAATGTCAGGGAGTGTAGTGTTGGGTATGTGGACATTTGAGCGGACTCGCTCATGTGTGTTGACATTTTACAATTCAGACACTTGCAGGGGAGTGGACCTTTGGACTGCTCGGCAGTCGGACATGCCCCCTGCTTTCCTGCATGGTCCGTGTTAGATTTGGAGTGGAGTCAGCGTGCCCTCATGAATATGAATGGCACGCTGACGTCATACCGTTCAACTGCAGTCTCCAAGTAAGACTTATGTAGTCTTACACGGAGAATTCGTGAATCCGGGGGATTATTTATTTTCAAAAATAATAAAGCTGCATCCAAATACTCAAATATTTTAGTTTCATCAGGAAGAAAGCATTTTAATCTGGCTGGAAGCAAAAAATAAACTTTAATTTTCTTCAGTTCTCTTATTAATGGAAGTAAACATTTTCTTTTAGAAATGACTGAAGTAGAGTAGCCAATGTCAAAACAAATGATCCTGTTGTCTATTTTAAGGAGAGACTTTGACCAAACAATTTTGAGAATTAACTCTTTGTCCCTTGAGGAAATAGTTATTATTCCTTGAAGAAGAAGACGTAGCTCTCTCGACACTGAAAGACATTACTTCAGGTAAATCCAGCACCTTCGGGTAGCCAGGATGGCAGAACATTTGCCATGTTGTTTCCTTCTGTTTTTTTCTGGTAGATGAAAGATTTTAATATTGTTTCTATGAGACCTATTTTCCAGGTCATCAATTTTATTCAGAAGAATGGTATTTCAATAGAAACTCAATATTTTGTTTGTCTTCATTTATTCTCCCTTCTATGTCATTTAGAGAGTCCTGATTGCCAGAAAGTTGGACTTTCTGCTGTTGTAAAACCTCATGGAATTGGTCAATTTGTTTAGAGCATTTTATTTTAATTATCAAGTTTATTGTCCATTTTAGCCATTTGTATCAACATTTTCTGAATATTAGTGAGAACAGATTGAAGTTCTTTTTTGAAAGAAATAGTCCTGACAGCTAGCATTTAAATGACTAATTTCCAGGCTTTATATAAAGGTAACTTTCCAGATAAATAAGTGACAGGAAAATCTCAAAATATCACAAAAATTCTTTGATACGATCTTAAAAAGAACTTTGATATATATATATATATATATATATATATATATATATATATATATATATTGTCTGCAATAAAAATAATAAGATAATTTAATATTATTATTTCCTGTCAGAAATAGATAAAATAGTACAGCAGGAGAATTCTGCTGCTATCCTGTCAGCATCCTAGCCATTCCCCCTCATCTACCAGCTACTTCTGATCATCTGAGTACCTGCTGTGTTACAATTGGGGCTGGCCATATAACGTAAAAGTATCCTTGGGGTCTTGGCTATTGCAATTTGCTAGGGACTATTCTGATATGCTCTATCCACCACTCCCCTTCCCAATGCGGTGATGCATTTGGGGTAAGCATGCAGTGGGGACATGCAATGTTATCACCCTGACTCTGTAGCACCTCATTAATGCCCACAACCCTAACCCTTCCTTCAACTACACCCCTAGAATGCAGTGCCCCCAACCTCCACCAAAGATGACTGCAGGGAACAGTCATGTAACCACTCCCCACAGGATCGGCATTCCTTTCCATCCCCTGCTACTCCTTCAGTAACTCAAGCTACTAAATTAACCCAGGCTGTCTTCTTCCCATTTCTATTTGTACTACTACAGTGCATCATACTTCTCACTTAATTGCCCCTACAAACAAATATACAGCTACACGTGTATCTCTCTCGCTTTCTCTTTCAGTCTCTCTTTATATAGAGATAGATATATGTGTAACTACTATATATGTGTGTGTGTGTGTGTGTGTGTGTGTGTGTGTGTGTGTGTGTGTGTGTGTGTGTGTGTGTGTGTGTGTGTGTGTAACAAATATGGTCAAATTTGCTTTAAGTTGTCATCTGTTTAGTTGACACAATTTTGGTTGACAAAGCAGGTGGTTGACAGGTGTTGGAGATCACAAAGTTTATGGGATTGGGGAATATGCCCTTATCCTGGTATTGTTTGATCTCAGTGATACTATATATAATTAGCATGGAGTGTATGTGTGTGTGGGGTGCAAAGTGGCTTGGTTCACTGCAAAAAAAAAGATTTTTTTTCCAATTTTTACATTTGCATGTGCCAAGGGTATTACTCAGTGCATATGAAGTAAGTTGGTAATGCTTACATTTAACTCCAAATAGTGTTTTATATAGGTGGGAAGCATAACAAAACGGCAACCAATAACCAACAAAGGATACAGAACCACCATATGGTTGAAGACACCAGTTTGAGTGCTTTCATTCACAGGAAAATAAATATCTTCAAAATAAAAGCATCCCCTACTAGACCAGAATTAAAAAGGAAATTTATTTTCCTGCAAAAAAAAAAACACACAATAAATTGGTGTTTTAGATCCTGTGGTGGTATTATGTCTTTTGCTTGCATTGTTGTCATTAGGGACCACAATATTTGGATCTGACAATCATATCTGGTAGATGTAGAGTGTGTGTGTGTGTGTGTGTGTGTGTGTGTGTGTGTGTGTGTGTGTGTGTGTGTGTGTGTGTGTGTGTGTGTGCGTGCGTATTTGTAATACTTTCCTTACTCCATTAGAAAAATAAATACATAAAATAAAATAAAAGAAAACAAGATGTGCCTGTGCAGGTCTTGATGCTTCAGTTTTATATATGCATTTACTAGGTATGCAGTTCATGAGTACATTAAACAGTCTAGCCCAAATTCCTAATTGCACCATAGCACTGCCTGGTTAAATGATGTGATAAAGGTCACATTTTAGGGAAAAGAGTGCTGAAGGAATCAAATCTTGTACCACAGATAGTAGCTCATTAACACCACACAGCCTTGAGGACACAAATGTAGGTGTATTTTAATACTTGCTTATGAAGACTTATGAGTAAACTCTATTTAGATCTAATGACTAAAATATGCAGTGTTATCAAAAGTAGTTTTAGTGAGGCTACTGACAGACTAGCTGTTTAATCTACTTTTCAAGATAATAGACTGATGCTAGTTGTTGGAGTAAGTCTATTATTTTTTGACAAAACATATAGTATGGAAACTCAGGAAGACAAGCTTCCTCTAGTTTAGAAGTCAGCAAAGTAGATTTCAAAATACTTAGGTAATGAAGGTACATCAGTGCCAAAAGCATTTATAATGAGGTTGAGAATACTTTTAATTGACTTTGGTGAGCCTCTATTTTAATCCTCAAAGAAAGAAGTTGATATACCTTGAATTACTTTGAATATAATTGTCTTCTGGCTTTTCCCAGTTAGGGGTCACCACAGCAGATCACCTGTCCACTCATGATTGGCAGTGGAGTTTTATGGTGTTGAGTTGCCAGCCCAACACTCCACCTTCCACAGAAAGCACACACTCATGCCTAGTGCCAATTTAGAGTGTCCAATCCACCTACAGCATGTCTTTGGGAGGAAACCCGAGCACATGGAGGAAACCCACGACCACAGGGTGGGCATGCAGACTCCACACAGAAGGCACCCCAGCCACAGATTGAACCGGAGAACCTCTTGCTGTGAGGTGACAACACTAACCACTGCACCACCATGGCCCAATTACTTTGAATATAATACAAGGTTTATTTAGTTTAGACATATTTCTGTGTTAAGATCAGTAAGGAGCTAAAATTTAGTTCTATTTTTATGCCTAAAATCATGGCAAGTATTGACATGACTGCATATTAGATGTTAGACAACACAAGGAGTCTTGTAATCTGTGAATTTCCTTATCTCGCTGATTTGTTGTGTTGATTGTCTAAGTTTCTATTCTAGCAGTTAGAAAACATTCAAAGGTTTCCCAATTGGTATAGAGTTAGCAATTAATGTTAGCCTTATCATGTTCAAGTTTTTAACCTGCTGCTCATGCTATTATTTGAAATCAGTGTGACTGGCTAATAGTCTTTGAAATCTTAACACTTTTGTTAACTCTAAATGAGGGTGATGCTGAAAGGATAATATAAAGATGCTGAGGTGCCACACTAAGATGGTAAAAAACTTATGTAAATTAATATTTTAGGGACAGCAAAAGATAAATAATATGAATGCTGCTATGCATACTCTGGAATAAAGACTAATGGGTAAAGTATAATGAAGAAGAAGGGGTTATTAAACCTGTTACATCATCCTGATTATTATGTAACCATTCAATTAATTATATGTGTCTTAATGTCTTACAGCCTCATGTTTCTAATCTGTACTACTGTCACCTATCTTTGGTAAAGTGTCCATAACCCCGTAGAAATTACCTGCCATTTTCTAACATCAGCTAATAAATATGACTTGTTTAAAACCCTTATCAGGCTATGGATTTACATTTATTATGGAAGATAGCTAATCATGTAACTTAAATCCATAGTGCCTTTATCTGTATTCTGCAGTAATACTTATACTGTAAGTGGACACATTTTCACTGTAACTATACTTCAACTTTTATGAAAATCATAAGTAAGAACTTGTGGTAATATATAACCTAAGTTATTTACTTTTAGGTTAGTTAGAGAAACACATCAGACCTGAGTATTCTTGATAAAGAGAGAGTGGTCCATCTCTTTTAATATCAGTGTCAAGCAGAAAACATTGATATTAAACTACACACATTTTATATCCATTTAAACTTATAAATTGAGAATATGAAATTTAATAAAGACCATATTTTTAAGAAAATTACACCTTTATATTTTCTAAAATATAAAGAAAGTATTGCAGGTATTGTACCCCGACTGCATTATTTCTACATAAGATCATTTATGAACTTAAAAAAGGCAGAAAACTAATAAATATACATATATATATATATATATATATATATATATATATATATATATATATATATATATATATTATTTTAAGTTGCATGCGTATAAAATAGTTGAAGATGAAACAAATAATATGCAAACACATTCTTACCATATATCTGAGGGAGGAATTTTTAGTACATTTCTTTGTCTATCAGTCAGGCTGCACTTGCAGGGAACACTTTAGAAAAGTGTATGTCATCCTGAGTTTAAGTTAAAATTTTCTGAAGTTCTCAAGCAATGCTAACATAAACTAAAACTAGAATTTATTTCCTAAGGTCATCTGATGCAATACAAATGAAAATGTGGGCACCTTATAAGTACTCCTTATATCAAAATGTATCTGTCTATTTGATCCCTTTCTTTTCAGATTTATCTGATTTCACTTAGAAATTGATTACATTGATGAATCAAAGGCATAGCGATTCTGGCCAAGAAATACAAGTGTGGGGGGTGTGAAGAAGGTATTAGGACAGGATATAATATAATCGCGCACCTCAAGATATTTAAAGATTATGATATGAAAGGCATCATGGAGAATGCTGTTACATTATCTTGCTACTGTCATAATGTTCCAATTTGTCTTGTAATTGTTTTTCATTGTAGAAATAAAACAGGATGGAATATTGCAACCATGCGGGTTATATACATTTTATCTACAGATTCAGTGAAGTTATATAATTTGTCTAGTGCAGTACATCTTGATTAACTATATCAGTATTATATCCTGCAATCTAAATAAATTTAAGAATTTACATGAAAACATAAACTTTCCCAAAGAAATAATAATAGAACGATAAACTAATCTTTTAAGTTATTCTCACCTTTCGGACAACCAGTATATCCCAAATGTCAAGGTACCAATTTCACTTCATGGAAAGTAATATATACTTGGTAAAAAAGATGTCTATAAATTAAACATGATGCAAATGTAGAAGCAGTCTAATAACACATAATAATAGAGTTATTTGCCTGTTAAATAGGCAAATCATGGTATATGTGGGAATCAAGAAGGGCACCAAAATGTATTCTCGTAACCCATTACTTACTGGTTCACCTCTTTCCTGAAAATAAAAAAAAAGAAAGAGATATCTAGTATCAAGAAAACAAAATACAGGCATGACTCAGAAACTAGATTATTAGCCAAACCTATTTTTCACAGAAGGTATTACAACTGGGTCCCTATTAGATGAACAAAAGATCAAGATCACAAACGGCTTAAAAGTCGAAAATGCCGTTCTTCAAGATTGCTTTTGTGAGATTGTGGAACAGTGAAGATCAGAAAATTTGCCCTAGCCTTACTGTAGTGTGTTCTTGTAGTTGGTATATGTAATTAGCGGGGGGTGTGGGGGTGCAGCCACCCACAATACCTATTCCTAAAAATGACATTTTTGACTTTTCAGCTGTTCGAGATCTTGATTTTTCATTCATATAATAGGGACCCTTACAACTTAGGCATAAAGGAAAAAGAAGTATTGGGTGAAAATTCAGCTGACAAAGCACAGTTAAGAAAGCTGAAGGGGGGAGGGAGAGCAACAGTGTGAAGGATACTGCAATATACAGAAACAAAATGGCTATTTTAAGTGATAGGGCTCTGTTCGAGGAGGTAATAAAAAGTGCAAGCCAACATGCTCCAATTAAATAGTAGGCATGGAACATAGATAATCACATTCAAATTAAATAACTGTATATCACATAAGCAGATAACCGATTTAATTAACTACACACAGTAAGCACTTTTGTCAAAGATATAATGGTCAAGACCTCATCAGACTGTCTAATCCCACTTCATGAGAAACAAGTGAAGTATCACAATGGAATTTAGCTATGTGTCTGACCAACAGTCTGGGCACCCCAGTTATTAAAAGTATAATGTGAACAACTGAAGTTTTTTTTTGTGTGTGAATGAGTCAATATTGCATTATAGAAAAAGGTAGGCAAAGAACCTAAATTAATTAACAAAAGGGATGAAATATAAATATAGAGAACATTTTAGAAACTGAAGTTGAGACAGGGAGTAGAGCTGTGTCTAATAATAAATAGATCTAGTACTCTCAAATGATACAGTTACAATAGTTTACGTTTATCAATGGTGGTCTGGACATATATAGTGCAAACACATCTCATGCATATGCACCGTCAGAGTTTCTCACTTGTAACACAATATTTATAGTCTACATTAAAACCTGTTCACATGTATACATTTTGCATTGGTAAAATTACACAAAAATGAAAGTTGGGATACAAGAACACATAAGAGCAATACAAAGAAGGACTGCTTAATTGGTTACTACAAGCATCCAACAAGTCATTTAATTTTGAGAAATTTCTTTTCAGTGTATTTGATCATGCAGAGGGCAGAGGGTGGAAGTAAAGAAAACTAATTGGAATATCTGGAGTACAAATATAAGGGTTTACTAAATGCAACCCATTAATTTGGTTTGAATTCTGTGTTAACTTTAAATGTCATTTAAAAAGACGGAAAGCAATCAAATGTCGAATGCTGAAATCTATGATGTCATACGAGTAGTATTTTATCTCAATTAGTATTTCATCACCTAATTATTTAAACTGGCTCTTCTGTAGCCGGTGTGTCAGTCCAGAGTTTGTTTATTTATCAACATTTATTTTATGTACAGTGCTGGTAAATTTAGAACTTGTAATACAGTATTTTTTTTTATTTCTGTTCTGAACTCAACTAAAACACTACCATAGCACTTACATATCCTTTACTCTTATCCTATATTCTTTTATCATTCATTGGTATAGAAGACAGTCTCTAACCTGCAGTCGTAACTCCTGCTTGGCCTCATTTGATTCTTTTAACTTTTCCTCCCTAGTTGTTTGCTCTCAATCCATTGGTTCCTTTTTTATTTTTTTCTAGTAAATTCCAACTCTCTCTTGCCTGTTGTGTATTCCCTTACTTGCAGTCTACCCTATAGGCAACATTTCCTTTCTCCATTTACATGCTGACTTAATTCTTAGAATACTTTCTGCTATGTTATGAAAGTAATGTTCTATGTGGCTGTTGTTGTCATTCTCTTAGACCTGCTTCAAATTTATACTCTCTCCTTATTTGTCAACCATCATTCATGTCATCATTATCTTCTTCCCCTCTGATTTATAACCTTCTTCTTATGTTATGTGTATGAGCCTTAGCTGCAGAGTAGTGAAGTATCCCTTCACAATGGGTAATCCAAATCGTCTTGTTCTATGGGGAGATTCAATTTATCCTACTTAAACCTCACTCTATTCTTTTTTTTATCAGTAATTACATTTTTCTCCACTAAATGAGTTACCCACAGTCAAATAGCCTTGGTGGAACTCAAACCTTACTGCCGAGAAAATGGCTTATGGTTTTAACCCTGCAATAGGAGAATGACAAATGAGAGCCAAGTTCTTGTTAGAACACAAAATGTGCTAA
Organism: Protopterus annectens; assembly: GCF_019279795.1. NCBI lineage: Eukaryota > Metazoa > Chordata > Ceratodontiformes > Protopteridae > Protopterus > Protopterus annectens. The sequence continues at coordinate 182,212,813 of NC_056742.1, read as the reverse complement.
TTTGTGTTTATAATTTATTTATTTATTGGTGTTTGTTCACCTCTGTTAGGAAAGACCATTTTCAGTGGAGGTCGAGGGAGAAAAGCTCCAATGTAAGAAGAGAGTTACATAAAGAATACATAAAGTTGCAAAAATGAAAAATTATACAAATTTCAAAAAAGTTTCATAGAAATTACTTGGCATGACATTACCCTGATAAAAACAGAAATAACACAAAAAGGTCGAATATAGTCGTAGTATGAAGGGGCAATGATAACTTTGTATAATACAGCACAAAATACAACTAATTCAGGATTAAAATGAAGTTGCATCGAGAAAAACATATGGCTTTAGCATTACAATAGAACAGCCAGTTAGAACATATGAATAGAACATATTAAGAAAGGGGTAGAGGATGTTACTTTATGAATGCAAAAAGGAAAGGGTGGAAGAAAGATAAGAGCAAGAGAAAGAGAAACGGAGGTAGGAGAGGAAAATTAAAGAACGATGCCAGCAACTAAAGAGAAGAGAAAAGGAAGAGGAATTAAAGAAGTAGAAAGAGGAAAAAGGTAGAGCAGTGGTAAGGTACCAAGAAGAAGCAAGTGGAGGAGTAAAAAATATAAAATTCATTAGGAAGTAAAGAAAAAAAAACCTTTACAAAAGCTAGAGTAAACAGTTTCATGGTTCAATTGGTAGAATTAAGTAATGTCAGAGTGTGTAACTGAACAGTTGCATGTCCATTTGGACAAAAGATGATTGTGTAGTTCACTTTTAAAGCTGGAAGGGCATTGTTGTAAGTGGATAGAAGGAGGTAGGTTATTCCATATTTTGGCAGTATTACAGGAGTACAATAACTGACCTGCACGTAGCTTGGGTTTGTGAACTTGGAGAAGATAGTGTTGTCCAGATCATAGGGACCTAACAGGGTTGTAGAGACTGAATAAGAAGCTGATTGCAGGACAGTCCTGAGGTATGATTCACTAGGGATCTAAAATCATTAGACTACTTTTTTTATAGTTATTTATTTAATTATGAATACTTATAACAGACACCTAATGTCATGTTATGTATACTACCCTTGCCCATCAAATTTTTATTCTTCAAGTCATCTGTAGCAGAATATCATATCAAGACAAATCCGCAGATTAATTTCTAGAAAATCAGACTGACATTTAGTAGAATTAAATCAGAACTAATTATATTTTTCTTTATCAAGAAGAAACTATTCACAAACATCTGACCATAATTATCTGCTGTGATGCAAAAACATGCTGTATCATAGCAACATGACAAATCCATTGATGAAATGCTCCCCACTTAGGTTTTCACGCATACTAATAAGGGTTAAGAAAGGAAGGTCTATGTATGAGTAATATGAGAAAAGATATAAAAGCAAGTATGATATTAAACTTTAAACTAATATCCACATTGGTTTATGTTCAGAAAAAAATGTATTAGATATTGTAGAAATGAAACATGTTGAGGCATTTGTATATAACTGCTGTATTTTCTATATACCAAATTTTAGTAAAAAAAATGTTTATGATTTCAAATGTACATAGGCATCACAATACTTTCTTTCACTTTTCAGTAATTGTATCTCTTTACAACAACATAGTTTTCTTAATGGAATTCTTTTTCTCATTTAAATAGTACTATTCCAAGGACCGTTCCTTTTTTCACTGCTACTGTGCACTTCACAGTTGAATGCTAATATCATGACAGGACAGATGCTATTCGAGGATATTTTGCTGAATTCTTAATGCCCCTTTGAAGCTCTAAATCAGTGTGCATAATATTTAAATGACTTCTCCTCTTATTTAACATCTTACTCATGTTTTATTATCAATAGAATGCTAAGTATTTATGCTGCTATCATCCAGTTCAGCACTGAAGTATCTTGACGTACGTCAGTGAAAAATGCATTAGCATATGATTAATCAAATTAGGGCATCAGACAATGACAGAATAGGAATAATAATGCATATGAACAGTTTCTGAAACATTTATCAGGTACTGAAATATGATTTATGGTCAGTGCACTAATGTAGTTTTCAAGTATATATAAAGGATTTTACTGTAGACAAACCCAAACATATTATATGGGGTTATATTTTTACAATCAGCACATAACAATTTGGTTAGTTATTTCAGTCACAAAAAAAGTTTTGTTTCTTGTAGCAGTAATATTAACTGATTTTAACATATGCAAAAATGTGACTGCCTGTCACACTGTCATTAGTTATCAAACATATGTAGTAAAATGCCTGCTATGTTAACAGAAAAAGGAGGAAGAAAACTGTCAAAAGGCAGAAAAGAAATATGTGATCATTTTTTTCTTTTATTATTTTTTGAAAGTGAGCAATCTCCCTTATACCCTAATTCTCTTACTACATACATCAACTCAGGGAAAGAAAGTAAAATGTATTTTGAACTATATATCTCCATTGTCCTATGTCAAGAAATAGGAATCCCAGTGATGACATGTCACAATGGGCACCTCCAGCCAAGTACTTAACTATGAACCTCTGGTTATCCAATCAAATGTCAGAATTCACCAGTATTTTATTCTAACAGTTAAAATTTATTATGTACAAAACTTTAGCAGTGAAGAAATGATGTTAACACTTCAGAAATCATGAGCACAGTGGAAAAATACAAATCGTTAGAATGTCAGTTCTGTACAGTAGCCTTAAAGTGGCAGTGAGTATATTTAATACTCACAATATATACCAACTCTTGTAAGTGTACTTTTCTTATCATAACATACCTCCCCCTAAAGAGAGAAATTGTTGCATTTCAAATTGTAAAGATGCACAATCAATGCACCACAAATTCAACACTCTGGAGTGATCCTGTCATATTGTCAACATTTAAGAATTTGATAAGCAATATTGCTTACAGAACAGCAGCTTGAGCAAATGATCAATACAAGAATGCATGTAAAATTAAAAATGTACAACTGTGATAATGAATAGGCACTTCCCTCCACATCTACCATGAGTCATATGGGATAGCCCAGGAACTTGACTAGATCCTATAGAAGGAAAACTACTAGACATGCTATTATAACTATCATTATTCCTTTGAGCCACTAAGGGGAAAATAAATCAGTAACTATTACAGTCAGATCTTTTGGTTGGATAGCACAGCATTGCTACAAGTAGTCACAGTTGTACTTTTGCTTTGAATATTAGGTTGAGCTACCACTTTTGTAAGAACAGAAAAGGAATATTTGAGAAGAAACAGATTATTCTTGCTTCACACTCATATGACTTGCTTTCCAGAGCACTGTTTTCAAGTTGAGGCTATTCAAGACCTACACAGATATGCCTATGATTTCATCTAACTATGGTGCCTCATTCTGTTTGCAACATGTAAGAGATTGGTTCATGGATTTCTGCACCGCAGCACCTACTGGGTCCATCCTTTCCTCATCATTAAACTTTACATGTACTTTTTGACCTGGATGAAGGATGGGTGTTGGATGTGCAAAATGACACATACTGAAACACCCTTTGTATGAAGCTTTCTCTCATTGAACATGTTGTCTAACAAAACTGCACAATATAAATTGAGTTTCAAGTTTGCACGCTGCCTTAGGCATATTAGCCCCTACTTTTCTGTGAAGCATTAGCTGTGAAGGACTTATTCCTGTGATGCTGTGTGCAATAGCTCAGTATGCCTCAAGTGCATTGCGAGTATCAGGTTGTCTCAGTATCTTTTTAGCTGTTTGAACTGCTCTCTTAGCTTCACTATTTGATTGAATATAGTGAGAACGTGATGTAGTATAAATAAAATTATAGTCATCAACACACTACTGGAATTCCTATCTGAACTGTGAACCATTACTTGTAACCAGTTTATCTTGCATAGCATATCACAAGAACATTGTTTTGAATCTAGATATAATTTGTTGGCTTGTCATGGCTAGTATGTGAACTATGTCTATCACAAACGTAATGCACAAATATGAACATGTTTTTGCTTTTAAACTCATTAACTATCTTTTGCAAAGGTCCTTGTTATATATACTATATACTATACTATATATAGTTATTAGTATTTCATTCTCTTTTCTGATGGTTTATGAACACATTCTGGCTCTATTACCACAGCAGGAAGTAGTACCAACAATGTTGGGGTTGCTATAATAGCTAAAAACTGTTAGAGTTCTATAACAGATGCTAAAATAGATACAGAAGGTACATGGTATTATATAATATGCAAAATGAGAGAGCTGATCAAACTATTAGTTATTCTCAACATTTGTGCTCCTTGATTTAAACAAATAGACTTTATGGCAAATTTAAGTAAACTTTTACCCAATCTAAAGGATCATTATATAATAATAGGGAGACTGGAACCTTGTTATTGACCCAAAAATCGACAAGACATGTAGTATATCATATAACAATGTTTAATCAGCTTTAACTGTATTAGAATTGATGGACAGCTTTGACCTTACAAATCCTATTAGGTTTGCCAATGCTAATAATAACTGTACAAATTAATGCCATGTCACAAAACATAGTCAATAACATATTTTTTATTAATCTCAAATTACTTATTTCAATATGCAACTGATATGAAAAGTGAACACAGAACCATTTTCAATCACTCTATAATACAATGCAATTTGAATTTGAAAAAAATATCATACTACTAGAAATAGTTTTAATCATTAGACACTAAACACAAATGTGGCCACTAAACACAAACATATAAACCAAAAAAGGCCCCACCAGGGTTTCTGGACTCCACAGTTTTATTTAAATAAAACTGTGTGGAGTCCAGAAACCTTGGTGGTGCCTGTTTTGGTTTATTTGCTCTTCTTTTTGCACCATTGCATGACTTTTTGGGTTACAAAACACAAACATATTAAAACACAGTGAAGTCAAATATGAATTCAATAATATGTTGAATGAATTTTATAACTTACTTACTTACTAAGTATAAAAAACAGACCTATTATTATGGCCATCTCTAAAATTGTACACAAGAGGTATCCTTGTCAGTAAGGCTTCTCATTTTTTGCATGCGTGTGTGCGCGCACACGTGTGTGTGTGTGTGTGTGTGTGTGTGTGTGTGTGTGTGTGTATATATATAAATATATATATATATATATATATATATATATATATATATATATATAACAAAAAAAAATATATATATATATATATATATATATATATATATATATATATATAAACTTAACAATCAATATATAAATGCCATGACCAGTAAACTCAAAATTTTTTTCTGCTCAACTATTAAACTCAATTGAAGATAGACAATGTCAAATTAAATCTTTACAACAGCAATATAGCTATCATTCTAATCAGTTATCCTTACATGAATATAAAATTCTGATCCGATATTCAGAAAGAACACAATCTCTGCCAAAGTCTTTTTTAGCAAAAGTTATAAAAAATTTATACATCTCTCATTTCTGTAAATAAATTAAATATAAATAAAATTGCAAACAGCTACATCATTGACAGCTTTCTTAAAATATTTTCACATCTACATATTAATACAGCTAATTTAAAGTTATACAAGGAAAATATAAATTTGTTAAACAACTTGTCCCTTCCTACTTTAAATCCAGAGCAACAAATTCAGCAAATTATTAAGTCATTAAAAGTAAATAAAGCCTCTGAACCTGGTAGTTTTTGCACAGAATTATATAACCTATTTCACATTCGAACATCTAATATTCTATTTTTAGAGTACAACTCTACTTGGTTCTAAAAAAATAATGATATTTACTTAAAAATATCTAAAACTATTTTTCTATCAAAACCAAATAACAACAGTCAGCTATATCCAGAGTTTGACCAATAACACTGATACATTTAGATTTAAAAATTCTTACTTCAATTTTGGCTACTAGGGTAAACCAAATTTTATCCTCAATAAGTTCACATTTACAATATGGATTCATCAAAAATACACAAACCAGAAATTAGTTATTAACTCTGTTTACATTAAAGCATTTGTACAATAAGAATAACTATAACTAGATGGTCATATCTCTAGAGCACTAAATTATATTATCCTCCTTAAATTTATAAAAGATTGAACAGAAAGGCCCAGCCTGATAAAACATTTGGCACACATATCTATCTTCATATGATTGTAATATATTATTGATACCTTATCTAAATTAAATTTGATTAAGGACTTTAAAGCATTAACATACTATCTAAATTTGTATAAAAATACTGTTTTTAACAACCTATTTATTTAAACCCAAAATTTTAACAGGAGAAATGATTGATCTTTCTAATATCCCTTTACTTAAATATAAACAAATATGGTATTTGGTTTCAATTAAATCTAATTTGTCAGAAAAAGTTGGTCCTAAATGGGTTCTTCTACAAGGAAATCAACCATTAATTAACCAAATGATTCATTATTTACATTTTAACTTCTTCTATCAAAATGATTTACTTAAGAACATTCAACTCAAACAGAGAGTTCTAAATAGTTTGTCAGAAGAAAAAGCCCTTTCTAAAGACATATAAAATAGCAATAAACATCAGGGGCCAGATTCATGAATGCCTACACTAAGTGTATACCAAGTATACACAATCCGTATTCAAGAACATCCCTATCACACATTTTTGCTTTCTAGTCATTCAGAAAGATTATGTTAAGTATACATGTACCCTGCATTTTGTGGTAACCTTTATGAATACTTCTAGATATTTAAGGCTGTAAGAAAATCAGTAGGAGAACTAAAATTAAGAGGAAGAAGGTATGAGTTATGCTTGTATTGTCTGTTCAATTAGAATGTTCTACACTTAGTGTAGGTATTAATGAATCCCTGGGCAAATTCAATTGCACTTATGTTTTCTCCTCTTATTGGACACTATTGGAATCAAACCAAATTGATACTTATCACATTGAAAGCTCAATAACATACAAACATTTTTTTCACAATTCATGATATTAAGTAACAGATATCTTATACTAGTTAAAGATTATTTCAACCCTAAATTCCACACAAAATGTATACAGTGTGATGAGGAAACATCTGATATCTTACATATCTATTGGTGGTGCAATAAGGTTCAGAAATTGCTGATTACTTTGTTATTAAAAATAAATAATGTCATACCAAATCTTGATTCCAAAGATCGGAGATTAGCAATTTTTAATATTCCTTATGCATATTCATATAAGTTTGGCATCCACATATTAATAACATATTCTTCTCTAGTAAAATTATTGATATCTCAACAATTGCTATATTTTAAACCAAAAAATTTGAAAAAAAAACTTTATAAAAATGGACAATAAACATCTCAACACTATCAAATTCATGTCTATAATCTTCAAAATCCTGTAGTAAATTATGTCCTATAGCAAACTACCTGTGATGCCCCTGCACTGGCAATGGTGAGGGATGTACATAATGGGAGGATGACAAGTAATTTCCCTTAAGAATGCACAGAGATTACAGTCAGTCTGGGGCTGGTTTCTCCTTCTTTCTTCAGATCCCCAGTAAGAGTCCCTATTGGCACAGCTATAGGGTTAAGATCTCAGCTGAGGGGTAAATCCAAAACCTCCAGCACCCTCTCTGTCCAACCAGTGCTTCATGTCCCTGCCCAAGTAGCTGACACACACACACACACTTTGAGATTTGATTTATATACAAACACACACAGACACACACACATGCACACACACGCACACACATGCACACACACACAGACACACACACACACACACACACACACACACACACACACACACACACACACACACACACACACACACACACACACACACACACACACCTGGGGAAGGCTGGCACAGGTTTACTGGCTATGCTTCCCTTCTACCCAGACTATAAGGTAGTTATCATTGCCACCAACCCCTCCTTATCAGCTACTTAAGGCCCTTTACAAAAGGTGACCAATCCTACTGTGTAATGTTACTATTATCCAAATGGTAAGTGTGACCAAGAGCAAGGCTATTTAGAAGTGGCCTGTACAGTGTCACCAAATGTGTCACCAAATACACATGCAAGAACTCTAAGAGCTTAAATATGTCTCACAGATATCAGTCACAAATATAGGTTTAAATATATTTAATAATAAATAATAAAAGAGCAACACAATTCTCAATCAACACAGTAACTGCAGAGTTCAGAATCACAGGAAATATTTTAAAACAACATTGCAGGGCAGTCTCAAATAAATACAGAAAACATCTAAACTAATCTTTACTATTTTCCTATCTATATATATATACAAGATGTTATGCCCTAAATGACTTACTTACAAAGCAAGGCAAATGCAGATGTGCTGAATGGATATTTCTATGTCCAAGACAAGATACAAAATGCACAGTCTTTCTCTGAGAGAGTTCTTAAAAAATATTAAATATTACTTCTGGGTCAGCCTGGATGACATCACAGTTTGTCACTTGCCTTCAATTCCCAGGCTAACAGAAACTAACATCTCTGTGTTAAAAATACTTATCTCTCAGATGTTTGCCCAGAATTGCAAGTTGTAAAACAATTAAAAAATGTAAGTTTTAAACCTAGCAATTACTTATCTACACGACAATAGAAAAAACTTCTATCTCTAGATATCCTGTTTTCTTGCTGCATTGAATCTAACTTTTATAGCACATCATAAAGCACTTAATTTCAACTTATTTTTTAAGTTTTGTAAGTTAACTCTGTATGTTCCAGCTTCTACTATTAAAACATACATTTGCACAGGTATATAGTTCATATATATTTTTGTTCTTTTCCAGTAGGATACACTGTGGATACATCCTTGAAGCGCAGTCCTGTATAAACCCTGTTCAACACACACTTCTACACCAGTAGTTTAATATAAACACAACATATAGTTCTCTTACATTTGTAAAACAAACATATAAATCATGTTGATATTCACAAATGACATATGATTATTTACAAAATTCCAGATAGCTGGGCTGGCAGTGTCATAGTACCATATTCTATTTAAAATTCTTAAATACATTTAACACTCACATAATCTTAGTTTTCATATAACCATTAAATATAAACTTCCATGGACTTCAAGATTAGGATTTGGTGTTTGCTGAAATCTTTTTAGTACAAGCGCTGAAATGAAAAAAAAAGTGTCTGTTTTGATTTTAAGTATATATATAATGTATATAGTTCAATACCTGAGGTTAGGCTCCCTTTATATTGTAGTAGGTTTCCTTTGGACTTGTTGCTTTTTGTTTTATTTTGTAATATAATCAATGGATTCCCATTATCACCTAAAGTTTTCTGTCTTGAAAATATGTTTTCCATTCTATAGTACTGTTCTGATATGTTTATAATTTATGTATAAAAGCAAATACAAATATATTTTACAAAAAAAATTGTCATATACCCACATGCTTGCGAGTCATTTTTTCAGTTTGTGAATACATCTTTTCTGTGTCACATAGCATTGTAGAGCAACACACAACAAGGCAAAGCACTTATTCATTCTGTTGCAATAATGTCACACCTAGGCCTTAGTTACTGGAATCAACACTTAATGTCATGAGTACAGTGACATCACAGTATGTTATCCTAGAGCTCTTGTTAGTATTTCTTTTAATCAGCTAAATGCTTTCATTTGAGTGTTATTCCATTACCAGGGTACATCTTTTTTAACAAGTTGGTTAATGGATATAGTGCAGTTGAGATTTCTGGCATAAAGTCGCTGCAGCAGTTAATAGTGCTAGAATTTGATGTTAGTCACATCTGGTTGAATCCCACTAGCAGTTTTCCTATGACCAAAGAACTGGAGAACATTCTTTCTAAAACAATTATAGTCTCAGTTTAGATTTGACCTATAGTCTCTAATAATTTGGACTGCTGCCATTAACCTTAAATCATGCATCTCTTTACCTGGACCATATAACACAATGCAATCTAGAATAACAACTTCATCCACAAGCCTTCAAAAGGAACCTTGACGATTGGATGGGAGAAAGGAAATTCACCCCGGGGATCACGTCAGTCGCCCTGCTAGACAGGGGTCCAGGGAAGTAAATAGTTTGGGAAGAAATAGCAGGGAATTGTTATGGCTAGGCTTGTATAGGCCCTAGGGCTGATAGCCTAGTACCAACCTATGAACCTATGAACCTATGAGCCTATTGAGAGAATCAGTTATTTTATTTTGAAAGAGGTTATACAGAACAGCATCCTCTTGAATCAAAACATTCCCATTTGAATAATGGAGGTTCTTAGTTTATGGACTTCTTTTCTGGGGGTATTTGACAGAACCCACTGGAAGCCATTAACTTGAAAAACACTTTATTTTACAAAGATTAATAAAATGGCCCAATCTCTTACATCTCTTCTCCTTCTACCATTTGCAATACAGTATTTTGACTCAGCATGATAAGGTTACAATGTGTATATTTACCAAGCTGACAGTCTCTATCTCTCTCTCTCTCTCTCTCTGCCTCTTGTGCATTCACTATGTTTGAAGAGAATTATGCCTCTTTCCAAACTTTCCATTTTCTGTTTTACTTTATGCACATCATTTCCCATAGTTTACCTAGCATTTTGTTTGTTGATTAATTCTGACTATTTTGCAATTTGTAAGACATGTTTTTCCTAGAGTTAATTTAACTCAAGCTGTATCTTCTGATTTACTTCTACATCATCTAACTTAGTGACATTTCTGTCTCTGATTTATTAATATTTTTTGCATTAAACACAGTTTTCAGCCACTTCATTCACACTCCTTGCAAAATCATCAGCGCATTCACCTTTGGCTTTTGGATATTTGTATTATATTTCTTTTTGGCACAAGATATTTACTGAGCTTATTAAGCATTGACTCTTATTTTACACTCTGTCCTCTGAGAAAGAACAGCAGCTATATTGCTGACAACTTTTTTCCCATCAAATGCAATAAGGTATTTAGCTGTATTTCTTCTGAGTCATAATCTAGGTCAGTCACCATTCTAAATGCTATAAACCTTTATCTCAAGGCAGAACAGCTAAATGGTTTTGAGAAATGAAATATCTCAAGTGGGCAAAAATTGTATTTTTATACAAATTCAGTTTTATTGGGCCGAACAGATTGATATAAATAAATTGACAATGTTTTGATGTACAGTGGCTTAATAGCACTAATGCTTTGATAAAACAAGTTACTCTTAGCTGTGTGTATTAATGTTAATTTCTGACACCAGTCAAGATGTTCATGTCTGATTACCCAGCAATAACAAATGGCAGTGTAATGTCTGGATTCCCTAACATCAAATAAATAACTTTTGTTCTATACAAAATAGGAGCTCTATAGACACAGTGTGATCAACTCAGTCATCATGAACACCCTGCCAGAACCCTCAAATGCAGTATATTACAGGGTACTGACATTCATAAAAAACTAATGCTATACAATAGTTTTAAAGTGGCAATAGCTATATAACATTTTCACAATATATACAAATTCTAGCAATTTATCACACATCAAGTCTCAGAATTTTAGTCTGAGCTATTCGAAACATGCAAAATATAAATTCAGTGGAAATGCTAAATAAATATGTATGTGAAAAAGAAACAGATCAGTAGATCAGGGCTACTTAAGGGAAACATGGTAGAATGAATAGAACCAGAATCTGACATACTGAAAAATAAAAAGAACTACTGTGAACATGTTTGCTTACTTGGAAGATTTCTGTTTTTTTTTTTTTTTTTTTCAATAAGATGCTCAAGTTTCCTTATATGATAGAAATATATAAATATGAATCTTATGAAACAGAGATGTGCTAATAAATGATGTGATGGACAGTGGCATAGTTAGTATTTGAGTTGCACCACTGCCCACCAGAAATGTCATTATTAAGGGATTACTGCCACCAAAATGTGATGGATGATGTCACAGCTAGAGGTTGAATTCCACTGATGCCTACCAAATATGTGAGGCACTTTAGGAATGTTGTTGTGACTCACTCCACTGGAACCAACCAGATTAAAGTTCAAGAAAGAAAGAAAGTGCAAGCATTTATCTTAAGAGTTACTTCACAAAATACATCCTGGCCTCATGAGAATAAACAAACTATGTTCTGCTGTCCTGCTTATGAGCTTTCAACAAATACCTCCAGATTAGACTGCAGACAGGCCACTTATAGGGGTGAGTCTTTGGTTTAGCATCTCTAGTCCCCTTGCATCATCCGTCTTAGTGTGAACCACGATGTCTTCCAGTGCCCCTTTTTCCTGGTAACTGCTCTTAACATGTCATTATTTTCACACACACACACACACACACACACACACACACACACACACGAGTGTGCGTGTGAGCAGAGTACAGACCATTCACAGATGTATCGAGTTCTTCTTAGCCATGACTGAACAGAAAAAAAAATAAGATCAAGCTCACATTTTCATACATTTAAATTCTTCAGTTGTACCATAAGGCTTATTTACTTTGCTTACTCAAGGATAAAGCCTTTCTTTAGTTGTTTTGCTCTCTCCCAGCAAAAGTAACACAAGCATTTCTTATAACAGTAAATGATAAGGACTTAATTACACCAGCTCAGACAGGCAACACCAATACATAGGATGTTAGCACACTTTTCTTAATGGTCTGCATTTTAATATCATCTTTCTCTTCCCAGTTCTAGTCAGATAATTCTTTGAAGCTGACTATGATTATTTTTTATGATCAGCTAGCATGACAACGTCAAGAGGTTATATCTTCAAACAGATTCACACTGTTCCCTTCATGTCATCCCTTTTATATTTACAAAAGATAAGATCAAAACTTTATATCCACTTTGTATTTACAGAGAATGATAAAAGGAAAAAAAATTAAATCAGTTTTCTTTGCCTGGTATCAGCCCATGCACCTCAATTCTCCCCATAAGAACCTCAACTGGGCCTTCTAGAGACATCCCTTAAGCAAAGGTGCTTCTTTGCAGAGTGTCATACTTTGATGCTTTACCCAAAACCTTTTCTAGACAACCTAACTGGATTACCATCTGCCGTACCATTTGTAAGTTCGATAGTCATGTTACAGGACTGCAAGGCTAAGATGCATATAAAAAGTTGTCTGTTCTGCCCAAGTATTCTGTTTAGCCATTTTAGATGGTTGTGGTCTGTAAACACAGTGAACATTCCACCATACAGATAGGGTTACAACATTAGCAAATCTCAGATTATGCCAAGGCATTTCTTCCCTATAACTGCATAAGGCTTCTCCCTGAGTAAAATTCTGCAGAAAAAATACAAAGTGAGATGCTGTTATCCCCCTAAGGAAACCTCGCTAAGTACATCTAACTGTACAATGAATACATGACTGTAAGCAGGGCTGGCTAACACAGTTGCTGACCTTTCCATGGCTGCAGATGTTAAGGGCATCTGCCAGTATTCCTTGGTAATACAATAGCAATAAGATACCTAGTCTGACCCAGCTGCTCTAAGCTTTCATCTTTATTCGGAAAACAGTAATCATCTGCCTTTGTGTGACTGTTAAGTTTGCTTGAGACTGCACAAAACCTGGAACTTCCACCCAACTTTTTTTGGTGCCAGTACCACTGATGAGGTCCAAGGGCTGTTGTACTCCTGAATTACTCCCAGTTCCAACATGCCCTGAAGTTCCTTCCTTATTGTTTTTCTATTTCTTTCATATACTCTGCAAGCAGTTTGTTAGACTTCCCTTTAGTCCAAGCAAACACTGGCCTCCAAGAAACTTACAAACAGTTCAGAACAGCAAATCTGTAACTGAACTTTCTTAAATTTGAGAAAGTGGGAAAAAAGCAAAATTTTTTTTTTCTTTTTTGTTTTAGTTTAAAGGTAGCAGAGATACACAAGTAGCAAAATAATCACAACAATGCAATAAATGACCCCACACGAGTGCTAGGCCAAAGTCATGTAAAATGCAGTTTTAAGAGAAAAAAAAAGATTTTAAATTAAGTGCAACACAGGAAATGCAGTAAACAGGCTCTAGATGTGTTCTAAATACTGTTTCTAATACAGATATAAACTTTAGCAAGCTGGAAAACACCGAAAAGTAGGTGGCAAAGCAATAATTCTTAACAAAAAAGCAGAAGAAAATACTTAAAATCTCAAAAGTGGCTCCCTTCTCCTCTCAGCGTTTTCTCACCTTGGTAGGTGCTTCAGCAACATCTAACAAGCCTGGAAAGATGCCAAAACCACGAGGCAGCAGGGTTTTAAGAGATAGAGATCAAGGAGTTTAGAATTGACCCAAAATGGCCAATAAAACTAAAGCTTCTAGGCAGTAGCCACTCCTACAGGGACAGGCAGCCTGTTCAGTGTTAATCACTGCCACTGGTGAACACAGACACTTCCCTTTAGTCCAAGCAAGCACTGGCCTCCAAGAAACTTACAAACAGTTCAGAACAGCAAATCTGTAACTGAACTTTCTTAAATTTCAGAAAGTGGGGAAAAAAAGCAAGATTTTTTTTTTCTTTTTTGTTTAGTTTAAAGGTAGCAGAGATACACAAGTAGCAAAATAATCACAACAGTGCAATAAATGACCCCACACTTGAGTGCTAGGCCAAAGTCAGGTAAAATGCTGTTTCAAGATAAAAAAAACGATTTTAAATTAAGTGCAACACAGGAAATGCAGTAAACAGGCTCTAGATGTGTTCTAAATACTGTTTCTAATACAGATATAAACTTTAGCAAGCTGGAAAATGCCGAAAAGTAGGTGGCAAAGCAGTAATTCTTAATAAAAAAGCAGAAGAAAATACTTAAAATCTCAAAAGTGGCTCCTTTCTCCTCTCAGCGTTTTCTCCCCTTGGTAGGTGTTTCAGCAACAATTTTTACTGGTTGTAGCAGTTTATTACATGGGTTTTATTTAATTTCATTTAGGATGTTCTCTCGTCTGTTAATAACCTCCATGGTAATTATCAGTAACTCTATAAAAAAAGCCGACATTTAACTGACTTGCCCAACAAATTTACCACTTTGTGTTGAGGAATTTCACTATTGAGTGATGCTACAGTAACCATGGCTAAATTGATGATATCCATGACATCGCACAAATTTGTAAGGTTGTGTTAGCAAACTGTAATGACATAACAACCACAATTTATGGGAAATACTAGAAGCAATCAGAAACTGTCTTGTATTACAGATATCCTTGACTTCATGAGCTAATTAGAAAAGTTTGTGGGGAAATCTATGCTGCAGATTATGCTTTGGAACGTGGTTGTGATAACAGGTAAGTACCATTTCAATTGCTGTCCAGATTCTTTCATGATGAATTATTGCAATGACTTTGTAACAGTTTGCAAGGTGAGGGAAGATCCAGGACATCATGCATTAAAATGTATTTCCTAAACATTTCAGAGAAGTAAAGATAGTAGAAGTATTGCCAATTTTCTGGCAAAGTCTGGAAACATAGTATATCAGATTAAGGCTATGAGCTGCAATCAAGTTTAATCTTCTTAACCTAGGTTTGATTCTGTCAGACTCTACTTTTATACTGTTTAGCTCTGTGGAAGATATTCTAGGCAGTATTCCTAGCTGCTCCTGGAAAGAAGCACTTTTGTCTTATAAGTCTTGCCTATCAAAAGAAGAAATGTAGCTAGGGTGGAGTTAAATGTGCATGGTCAGCAGTTGCTGATATGGGACTTCACTGCTATGCATACCTCTCAACCTCTTAGAACATGAAATTTGGACAAGGTCTGGGCATTCTGTGAAAATCTGTACAGTTGAGAAGTATGCTGCTATGTCAGCATTTAAAATGAACACCGATACTGCAATTGAGATTAATAATGTTTTGCTTAGGGTTGAGAACCGTCAGTCAGAGGAACAGCACCTTGCTATGGTTGATACCCTTCCATTGTCATTTGTATACATAATCTCTGCCTTTCTCTGTCTGTCTATCCATCTCTCTCTCTGTTTGTGTATCTCATATAATAATAAATACTCAAGGGAACATTGAACAAAACAGATTTTTTTGCATCAAAAGTGGAAAAAAAAAACATCATTTTTTTGCAAAGGGGCCAACCCCCTGCTAATTATATATACCAGCTACAGGGTTACACCCCACTGAGGAAAAGGCAAATTCCCTCATCCCATTCTTCTGTGATCCTGCACACAGATCAGTCTGGCAGCCAGAAGAAAACACCTAGGAGCATTCATTCTTCTGATAATTTGCCCTTAGCTATTACATTCTTCTATCTATATGCGTTAATAGTAGCAGACTGCAAGTGCATCAGTGTACAGCTCATCAAATACAGTCAAGTTGATCTCAAAACAGTGAAAACATGGCAAAAGGTACTAAACACAGGTCTTGCAGGGAGGTGTGTACCATATTCACAGCCATTGGTGAGTAGCAGTGGTCTGTGAGTCGAAAACTGACAACAGCCCTCTTGACCACCCTCATTACAAACATTATGACTTATTTACTGGTGAGACAGTAAATCACACTGCCGTTGGGTCAGTGAAACATAGTGCTGAGCACAAAAGATGGTGTGATAAAGAGGCTGAAGTCGGCAAACCAATTATTCCCACGGTAATTCATAGGCATCAGCTGCCTATTGTGCCGTATAAGGGTCAGTGCCTCTAGGGAAGTAGATTCCAAACAGATGAGTCCAGAAAGCTATGAAAAAGAGTCTCATAGGAACTATAAGTGCTATCTGGAGAGTTTCCCTGAAAGCTGAAGTCTGGAAAATACTCATGAACCTTGACAGGTGTAAGAGTTGCTGTTGTGTGTTGAAAAGAGATGGTGGATTTATAGAAAATATCCTGCTAGGTTGCTAAAGTGAAAACACTGAAATCTTGTGACTGGTACCTGAGACCACTGTTTTTATTCTTGGTAATTTCAAGATGAAGACAAATCTGCACAGCAAGAAAATAAACTTATTTAAGAAGAACTGTAGAAAGCACAGTTGTTGTTGTGTGAAATGTAATATTTTTTTTGTTTCTGTTATTACCCTAAACATGCTGTGCTTGAGCAAAGAATCTGAGCAATCTGGCAGCATTCATAGAGTGCTAAAGTAGTATAATGACATGGCAATAAGCAACAATATTAAAATGAGGGACACCATAGAAGCAAATAAGGGTAAACAAACCAGTGGAGCGACTCCTTGAAGTATACATACTGCCGCTGAAGGTTGTATCACCAGAGTGAATGATGACAGTAAAATCCTGCAGTTATAGGAGATAAATCACAGAATGATGTATGAAGTGGCTACAGCATTAACAAGCATGTACTCACCTGTGATAGTCGTGATATTGTACATTGTCACCCTTGGCAGTGTCTCACCATTCATCCACCAATCTGTATCATATCATGCCTTTCATTACACTGAAGTTGTGGACTATTATCATGCGGATAGAATTCCTCTGCAGGATGCAGTCAAAATGCATCATCCTCATTTGCAGGCCCATAGCACATGTGGAGTAGCTATTTCTGTGGATACCAAGTATCTGTGGCTTTCAGAATACTAGCTACTTGGACCTTTCAGTGACCAATAGGTGACCAGGTGTCAGAATGTCAGGCATCTGCAAAATGGATGCTCCAACAGTTCCTCAATGGCATGTTAGAGCATATGAGGTGGGGCATAGATGGTTTCTATGTATCACAGAGAAGACACTCCAACATTGAAATAAAGACACCACCTTGTAAGCAACGAACAAGGTATATTAACCCCACGAATTACCACCACATCAACTGCTAGGTAGTTTGTAATGCACAAGGTATAATCTTTAATATCTCTGCAATACTCAGAATTCCCATGTATGATACAAATTTGACCTATAGCAGTATTGTATGTGGGTTGATTTTTTCCTAGGTGCATCATGATGCTGTCTGCTATGCCTTGGAGCCATGGTTAATGAGAAATATAAGAAATTCCAAGAATGTTGCAGAGAAGGGCTACAACACTACCCTATCACAAACCTAGGGTGCCATTGACCATGTGTTTGGCTTACTAAAGGCCCAAGTTTACTGCCTGGAGTTATATGTTGGTGCTTTACTGTATGACACTGGCACATGCAGTAAGATATTTTAGTCTGTGCAATGTGAAATAATAAAATTGAAGAAACCAGTTGCAAAAGGGACCCACATTGGTAAGGAAAAATGACAGCAGAGGAGGAATCTGATTAGGAGACTTCAGAGGTGCCAGTAGCAGAGGAAGATTATGGCAAATAAAGGTGGATGTAATACTGCATGCCACTGGCTAAGAAGGGCATGCTGGTTCATAACTACAGCCCCAAAAAAAGCTGCATTCAGTAAATTATAAGTGATGCTTGCAAACCTTCGCCAAAACTGTGCTCATTCCTTCACATACTGGTCATATTATGCCTTAGACATGGGCTACCCAAGTAGCAAAGCATACCTCTCAACCTCTCCGTGGTAGAAATCTGGACAAAGTCATAAATAATGAGGGGACACATACCCAAAAATAGGCATTTTAAGGATTGCTCTTACAAACTTATAAAGTTGAAAGAATAACAGGCTTTGGCATTAGTATGGATTTCATGAAAAATATGAAGTCTGAAACTCAAATGTCTGTGATTATATTCTGACTTTAGTCCTCAGTGATTTGCTAGAAAACCACAATTTTATGAAAAACAGACCAAAATATGAGGCAAAAATCTGGACATTCTGTGAAAGTCTGTACAGTTGAAAAGTATGTAGCAAAGTACAGATGGTTGGACACAGTTATCATTTCAAAGATGGGCAGGGCTATGGTGTTGTGTCATCCACAGGGAAATGTGTATATGTGTATGTTTATGATGCTATGTTTGTCAGCGTGTGTGTGTGTGTGTGTGTGTGTGTGTGTGTGTGTGTGTGTGTGTGTGTGTGTGTGTGTGTGTGTGTGTGTTGGGATGCAGCCTCATCAGATGTTGCAGCACTGTGGTGGTGAGACCTTACAGAAAGGCCCAGGACACCCATGGGAGATGTGTATGCCAAAAGCTCAAGTCACCCACCAACAGCAGTGCCATCTTTTGGGAGGGACACAAACACTTATCCACCCTTTTCCTACAAGAAAGAGTGCTACTTGAAAATGAGTAATGGTACCTGCTGTGCATTACTCTGTCATGAGATCCAATGTGGAACTCATGAATGCAGACGTAATGAATTAGAACTCATTCAGTTTGGTTTTGTGAAAGGCAGATCCTGCCTCTTGAACCTAGTAAGCTTCTTTGAAAATACCACTGAAGCTGTGGACACAGAATACTCTGTGTACAATGTTTATCTTCTCCTAAGCTAAGGCATTCGATACTATTCCCCATGATAGAATTATTGAAAAAAATTTAGATAGACAATGTATGCCCTATGTAGGTATCTTGATTTCAAATTGACTATTCAAAGATCTCAGGTTGTGAAAGTTGGTACACTCTGTATGTGAAAAAACAATGCATAGGGGTGTGACAGGAATCTGTGCTCGGCCCTTTCCTCTTTGGTATTCATTTTGCAGGCATTCAAGCCAATATCCCAGAAGTATAGTTGACCAAGTTCGCTGATGATTGCAAATTGGGTTCTGTTATCCATTTATCTGCTGATACAAAATAGCTATAGCATGGATTGGAATATACACACTAATGGTTTATCAAAAATGGTCTTTAACTAAATAACAAAAATGTGCATGCAACATAGTAACATTGGGCATAAAATGTGCTGCCAGCTCATATGTTACAAATAGCATTCCGCTTCAGAATGATACTGTCATAAAAGACCTAGGTACTTATGTGGATAATTCTGTCCCATTCAATCACCATGTTTCCACAGTAGTCCGGAAATCTCTCTATGTGGCTGTGTTAATTTACTAGTGAATATCTTCAAGATCCACATCACCCATCCTGATACTGTACTCTTGCCTTATCAGACTTATCTTTGAAAACAATCCTCCCTTCAGTAAGTACAAATTCAGACATATTTCTCAACTGAAAAGGCCCACAAAATATCTAACCAAGAAAATTGAATGTTTGAAATCCTTCAACTACCCTAATAGATTAGTATGACTCTCCTTAAATTCAATAGCCTATAAGTTGCTGAGAGATGGCTTTTGCCTCTCTTTTCAAGCCATGAAAGACTGAGTTCTATTTCACCTCCTATTTCTTCTCAAAACAATTAGCTCTACAACATCTGTTCTAATGACCTAAATCTACATAAAAAATAAACAGGACTCACTGGTGGGATAGGTTCCTAGCTCAACATAGAAAAAGTTACCACTATGGGCCAATAAAATACTACTTTGGCTGTCTGATGGATGCCTAGATGGGTAGACACAGACTTACACCAGTGTTATAATATATAGCCCTAATCAGTTTCAGAGGTGAACACTATTAGGTGCTTGAAGAAGGTGACAAAAATGTATAGGTATATCTACTTAAGGGTGTCTGAAGCTAGAATTGTTATGGCCCCTATGACTGCACATCTGGCATGTTCCTATGTTTAAAAAATGTAAAACAAAATATGTTTGCTAAAACAGACAGCAGAACCTAAATTTGAGGGCAGCTGATTATTACAGTTTAGTTTTAATGACTACATCAGTTATTTTTTAATGAAATTTATAATCGCCAGCAAAAAAGTCACTTTAAATTGCTTATGTGTTATTTTCATTTGTTAAACTATTATGTCTGCAAGAAATGCCATTTCTACAGTAGTTTACATTAGCAAAAGTTGAATGTTTAATGGACTGCAAAATTTAAACTTAACAGATTAGTGATGGTGAAACTTATTTCACGTGGTATATATATATATATATATATATATATATATATATATATATATATATATATATATATATATATATATATATATATATATATATATATATATTCTTAATTGCTATATTGCCTGCATTTTGACTTGTTTTCTAATGTGTACAAAAATGTATTTTCTTAGAAGACATATGCAAAACATTTGAAATCCTTGGTTGCTTCTTATTACCTGAACATCTCACTTCAATGAAATTGTTAAAATGTATATGTGAAAAGTCATGAAAATTTGTTCAGTTCAGATTAGTCTGTGAGAAGCATTGGTTGCTCTTCTTAATTCAAGCAAAGTTTAATTTTATCTTCTTTTCATCAGATAGTGTACCTTCTAAGTTCATTTGCAAGTCGCTATTTGGATTTTAATGTGATGCTTTTTGCTGTCATACGCAAGTCTAAATCTACTAATTGTTCATATCAGCTATACTATAACCGCCTTGTCCAGTTATAAATCTGAAGAATGATTTCTAGTATATCATAATCTGTCAGCACCTTTTTTATTTTTTCATGATGGGCTTATGCTTGAACTTTTAAAGCCATTTTTCTGTATTTCAAGAAAAATACAGCTGTTCAGCAGAAAGATTAATGTCAGGACTTAATATGGTTATAAATGTACGTGCAGTATGTGCACATTGTAAACTGAAAGAGAATCTTCATCATAGAGTTTGATTACAATATGGAACTCCTTAGAATTCACATTTTTAAACAAGTTATGAACAGGAAACAAATAAACTGAGATCTAGCATTTTGCATTTATGTCTGGATAAAAAGAATTAAAAGAAAATCATTTCCATTAATGAAATATTAAGTTAGTAGAAACTTATTGATAATGGTGTCTTACTCTTTTAAAAGTCTTATATAATGTAGTTTTATATTATCTTCAACTGAGATTTGCACACTATGCCTATTAACAGTCTAAAATAATTAAATAAACAAAAACAAACAATTTTTATTAAGGTCTGAATCATATAGCTATCCAGAACTATGATGATTAGCATGTGTTTTATAGGTAATGAGCTTTTGTTATTTCATTATCTAATAATGTTCATTAATAAGCAAGGTGTCAGCCTCCAGTCTGTTTTTCAGTCTAATGTCATCAGAAATATTGACACCATACTGAACTGAAAATATTAAATTTCATTTACCACAAATTAGCCTGGTGGTGGCGTTGCATATAATACCATACCAGCTACATTGGTTGCATGCTGTATTTATGGTCATTGTTTTGTTAAAGGAATTGCATCCTATTTAATTGACATACCTGTAGTGTTGATGTTCACTCTGGACACAGCTTATAAAATGGTATAATCAGACAAAAGCAAATGAAAAGCAAAGAAAAAGCATCAATTTTTTAACATTATGGGGGAAAATACATATTTGCATTAGCATTATCTTTTAATATTTAAAAAGTTCTAATCAATATAAATTTTAATTTATGTGGAGATAAATGTGAGCTAATAATAACATTATGAGATTTCAGAAAAAATTTTCTACTGCAGTAGGTATATGTACAATTAGCCCACTAAATTTAAATATATTATTTATGCATATTCCGACATTAATTCAGTATTACAGGTGAAGAGAAAATAGTACTAGTCGCTATATCATATCAGATTGTTGACAGTGGCTGAAAGTGCTAAAGTCAGTAGATGAACTGCATGCGTTTTGTGTTATGGAAATGTACTTTTTTGTTGAAGTTCTTATTAAAGTACATCTAGCTTGGGACAAAAGCCTGATATAAAAATTGTGCTTACAGAAGCAGAAAAAAGAATGTACAGTGGTTCTCATTTATTGTCATTTTTCATCTGTGTCTTTCCTGTCCTTCAAAGAAATGACAGCACGTCCCTCATCCTGAAAGAACTAATTCCCAGGCAGCATATGGAAGGTGGGAAGAGAATGATGAAAACTGACATGTTGATGATACAACAACACTGTCATTTTCTTTTCTTTTCAAAAAGTATTTTATAGCTTGAAAACAGAGTTTCATAAGAAATGGAAAAAGCAATTGTTACTTATGTCATCACTGATAATTATTTATTTTCAGACATATACCGAGGCAATGAGTAATATCTTTTTGCAGCAGTTTTGAAATACTTTGCATTCGTATAGAATTGATTGTTTTTAGAAAATCCAAGTTTACTCAGTATGCCTGTAAAAAACAAAAGTTATTTAAATAAGTATAGCCATAATGTTGGCTATTCTTGTATTGATATATGTAATAGAAACCTAAAAATAATATTGTCAATATTAAAATGAAACATTTTGTCTTGTTTGTGAATGTTTGCTTGATGGTAAATATTTATACATACACACATATATATATATATATCTATATATATATATATATATAGATATATATATATATATATATATATATATATACATACATATACATATACATATACATATAAATATATATATATATATGTATACACACACACACACACACACACACACACACACACACACACACACACACACAAACACACACACATGCACATATGAAAGTTCATAAGTGTCTGTCATTCAGTAGACTTAACCAAGAGTCTATTACTATACCTTCCATATCTCAACAGGAAAGTAATGGAATCAGTCAATACTGTTATGACTAATGGCCCAGAGGAAAACTTCTGACTAGAAAGTATCATTTATACAAGCAAAACCTGTATATTGGAAAGCTACTCTTCTAAACCTAAATGATGCAGTCGTTAAACTTTATCAGCTGTGCACTACAAATTCTTCATTTCAGATTATAACATTAGGCAGATTGCTATACTGTGGAGGCAGACAATTTGTCACTAAGTAATGAGCAGACGAAAACTGAGTGTCAAATTACCTGTGTTTTCTTTAAAGGGAAGTTCCTAGTCTTAAGTAGCAGTGCCCGTCCACTTTCATACTCCCTTATCCTTGTTTTTCATTATTATCATGCCCTCAGCCTATAAATAATTAATCAATTTTCTGTTCACTTGGAGCTTAGACATATTGTTGGCAATTTAAGTAAACATGGCTCTTCTTATGTACTGAACACCAGCGACCACTTCAGTTGTAATCCATCAAATTTTAAGATATGCATGCTGAGGTAAGAACATGCATATTTTTTACTCACTCTGTTTTAATTGGTATTTGATATATGCAATAAGACTGCTGTGTGGATGTAATTTAACCCTGGATAATGTCACTATAAATTTAGGCAATTCATGTATTTGATGTTAATATGGCAAACCTTACATTATGGCTACTTTTCAAAATACTTTGGCAGCTACAGTGGACATTGCATTTTGATTTGATATGAAAAGTTTAATGACATATTAGTTTCAGTAAATTCCACATACCCATTAATATATATTTCTTTGTTAAATGCATAACATATCCCATCTTAAGTGGGAGTTAATCCCAGAGCTGAAGCTATGGCATTTTGTTGCTATTTGCCACCACCTACTTCACCCCCAAATTAAATTTTCTAAGGGATTTCATGTATTATTGCCTCAGTTACCTATTATATAACTGGCAACAAATAGTTCTTATTGTGATGCTGGCCATAGACAAACTTAGGACTCCAAGTTCTACATAAAATGTCAACTTATTTGAGACCGTATATTATTCATCCTAGCATATTCATTACAGATGTAAACCTCTTCTGTTCTAGAATTGTGCATTACGCATTTACTGACTGTTGTAACTGGAACAACAGATCTCTTTTATCATATAATAAATATGTCCTTCTCATCTCTTTCATGTTATCACATATACATAAACTGTTTATCACTTGTATGCGTTCATTCTAAATGTGAAGTCATCAAGGGGAAACATTGTAATACTAGTCTGCTTTATACAAGATCTCAGCTGGACAGTAGAATTAAATGTCAAATATCCTGAAAAATATGACTTCATAATGATGGTATCAATACTCACTCAAGAAAGATGAGTCTAAATAATTACAGTAATAAATCATGTGTGTGTACAGAAATTCAAGAGTAGCAATGTAATTATAGCAGATTACATTTCAGGCTTTTGATGTGAAAGTGTCAGCCACTGGGAGAGACTATTTGAATAATACAGTTCCTACTCTTCTGCACTGCACTGCACTTCTAAATTTAGGATATAACCCCTTCCGATGTTTCAAATAAATTTACTCCACCAGCTTTAGATACTAAACTGTCTCCTACCTTAAACCATTGTACCACGCAGTTTCAGATATTTAGTTTTTTATTATCATGTCCTCTGCTTCCTTTATTCTACAGTAAATCCAGGCACCCTCTATTTAACCAGTGAAATAATGTATAATACGCTCTTATCTTTAATGTTGAGCTTTCTCATATACAATACAATTTCAAACAAGTAGAATGTAAAACTAGATAAAGCACAGGAACAATACCCTGTTCCTCAGACTAATACAGATAATCTCTTTCACTGGGTTTTAATGCCCTACCTATATGACCAAAAACTGCCTATTAACTCCACATATAATTCTTTACAATTTTCTAAGTTTCCTGGATAAGCATTTCCCAGACTGCATAAGTGCAAGTGTCACATTAAGTTTTCTGTGACAACAGGGTATAAATCTTCTAGGACCAACCCGGTCAACAAAGAGACAGTAAGTAAATAAAACTTCCTGGGCTGTACACATTAAAAACATCAGCAATTTGCCCTCTTAATATGCTAATTAAAAAAGGAGCAAAGGACTTTAATCTGTGTGGTTACCAAGGGAGTCAGAGTTTTTGTCTATCAGCTATAAAAGCTGATAATGATATCAGTCTTAGTACATTAGAACCAAAGGTAGACAGTTTGACTTCTATGTGGAAACATCATGCAATTCATCCTCATGGTGGTGGTAGATGACCTTATGCTTAATCTCTCAGGAGGATTACATACAATTTCTACTCGCTGCTTCTGCTTTAATAGATACACTACAAAATACAGAAATGCTCTTTCCATAATCTCCTTATTCTAATGAGGCTATTCAGCAAATATTTCATACATCATGACCCCCAACATCTATGTGGCCAACAAGCCAAGCCTATTTTCTGGACACAACTACAAAATAATGCCACTATTAAACATTTTTTTCACCTTAATGGACTCTCCTTATACATAAAAATATACTTGAATTCCTTAGGAAAAAGTTTCTTAATTTCCTGTTCAATAAACATCTGTCCTCTCATGAAAAATCTGCTCTGTTGATGCCCTACATATAACATAATATGTTTTGTTCATTTCTTATGTGATTTTATTCACCAAAGCTCTGCCTACCAATGATGCACTGAGATCAGTGCACTACCATAGTAAACAAAAATAAACAACTGCAGCACAATCCATATCAGCAATATATTATTTTAAAACAGCTTATCCCCTTACTATCACTAGACTGCAAATGTAAAAAGTCATCATCACTTGATATTGTTATACTAATTGTTCACAGATTTTCCTCAACATTTCCAGCATTTTTTTTTTCCGAATAAAGATTTAACAAAAATAAGAAATCACTGTTAATAAAGATGCATTGTGTATTATGGGTCAGTTTATTATCTCCATTGCTTGTTTGTCGTTCTACCCTCCCTCTCTCTTTTTCTTATTTTAATTATGTATTACTTAGTCTTTGCTTTCTTCCTTTCTCTCATTTATGTTCATTTTTCCACACGTCCAGAATTCTTAGTAGTAACTCAACCACGTTCTTCTCAAGTCAAGGAATGTTCACCCTTTGCCCATACAGGGTGTCCTCAGAGGATAGCCACCAAAGTTATAGATGAGGGTAAGGTGGATCACACAGCCTATCTTGACCTCGCCAAGGCTTTCGACACCATCCCCCATTCTGGAATTATAGCTAAACTTACTAAACTAGGTATAAATCCCTACATCACAAGATGGGTTGCCAACTGGCTCACTGACAGAACCCTCACTGTAAAAGTTGCAGACTCCAAATCTGACCTCAAAGCAGTGACAAGTGGAGTACCACAGGGTTCCATCCTGGGACCTCTCCTGTTTGGTATCTACTTCTCTGAAGTCCAGGCTAACACATAAGGCCTCTGGCTAACAAAGTTCACAGATGACTGCAAACTAGGAGCTATAGTCAAGTCCCCAAATGATGTGGACATCCTACAGAAGGGCCTCGCTGAGACAGATGCCTGGTGTCAGAGCCATGGCCTCAAGCTCAATGCCAAAAAGTGCAATGTCATCCCCTTTGGTAGAAACTCTGTACCCATGAACTACCACATAGGCAGCAATCTACTTAACACCAAATGTGTGATAAGAGACCTTGGGACCCAGGTGGACAGTAGTCTCTCCTTTGATAGTCACATCACCACAGTAGTCAGGAAGTCCTTCTACGTGGCACACCTCATCATAAAAGGGTTCTCATCCAGGAAAAAAGAGGTCATTGTTCCCCTCTACTCAACACTCATTATACCCATTATAGAGTACAACACCCCTTTTGGAATGTACCTCACAAGACATCTGCAGCAGCTGGAAAGGTCACGGAAGTATCTCACAAAGAGGATTACTGGCCTCAAACAAATGCCCTACACTGACCGCCTCAAAAACTCCAGCTTTACTCTGTAGCATATCGCCTACTCCGAGGTGATCTGTGCCTAACATATAAAGCTATGTCAAACCCAGAACTGTTGGACATGCTACACCTAAAGAAATCCCAATCCCTCCGAGTTACACACTCTAGGGACCTAAACCTTGTCACCACAATAAACAGGACATGCTGGAGGGATAGATTCCTGTCCCAGAGACTTCCC